>NC_031771.1:31200732-31356226 GCF_001522545.3 Parus major
ATAGATAAGAGATGAAAAGGTTTTTCTAGAAGTTTATTCTGGTGTTCTTATTCTTGTTGTTTGTCAATAAACTTTCTTTATTCCTTTTAAGTTTTATGCCTGTTTTGCCCTTATTCTAATCCATATCTCACAGCAAGAAATAAGTAATTTTCTTAGTTATTGGTTTCAAACCACGACAACTATATTAACTATATTAACTTATCTACCTCATCTACTTAAATTTCAAGATTGTAGACACTACCATCTGTATTTATATCTGTGCGCCACCTGGACTGGAGACTTAAAGACTGCCTGAACTTTTGAATGGCAAGGCAGAGTAAATACTAAATGACAGCATCACCTAATGTTTAGTAAGATGCCAACACACTTTTAGCTCATAAAAATACACAGGCAGGAGATTACAGTTAATGAAAATCAGAATAGTTTTCAAATTCCTAAATTAAAGTCATAGTGTCAATGAAAGGGAGTATTTTTTTAGCTACACCAAAGAGTCCAGAATTTATTTCTAGGGCCTCAGATAACCTGGTGTAAGCATTGGAAATTTTTTTAATTTCTTTCTTTGAAGGACAACTAAGATTCTAGAACAAACCCCTATAATTAAATATTCAAGTTAGTAGGAAAAACATTTTCAAATGTAAGATTTAGGATAAAAGCCTAAGTATTGTCAGGGTTTAGGAAGCACTAGTTAAATCTGATGTTTTTATTTTATCAAGAATAAAATACCCTTGGAGAAGATACTCAGTGTTCAATCTAACACCCAGTCCTCTTGGAAACTAATTCTTTTTTGTAAACCTCACATGTGACTACAGATGTGTAAACTTCAGATGCTATTAATTTGTGATTACATAAAACAAACAAACAAAAAATATGGAAACTTTAAAACTTTAGATACAAGCAAATATCCCTAAAGTATTTTGTTTAAAATGCAATATGAAGTTTTTTCTTCGTAAGTAACAAACACAGAGGTTTTTCATCTCCATCAGTTTAATCTATTATTATACTTCTCTTGAAGCACTGGATATTATCTACTAATGAAACAATTTGTTAGTGTAAGGACACAGTGTCAGTAAGACAGAATACAGCAGCTCCTTTTACACCACTGAATTACATGCTGTTTCTGAGAAAAATGGGTTTACCAAGAGCCCACACTTTTTTCTGCTAAAGAAGACTCATTTGTTAATATTGGTTGAGCATTCTTCTGCTCAAAGTTTTAATGAAGGATGCTAAACAAATTAATTTGTTTTCAACATTATGAAGTCCCTCCATCTCACAATTTAATCTCTGCACTGTACTAATGCAGTCCCAGAATTTCTGGACTTCAGCAGGAGCAGCACAAAATATTTCATCCAAACAAGACTGAGTAAACTGACAGTAACATTTTAAAATTATTACTTTATCTCCAAAATTGTACGAGAGAAAAAACATGAGAGTTAAGGATTAGAAAAGGAAGATTTGATTATGATCTTAAAACTCATAATACACTGTTGCAAGGAAAGATATGCAACACTCATTTACATTATTACTTTTATTTTCTGGGTATGTTACACCTATGTCTAAGTGCCTGGAATTTGAAGCACACTTTCAATGCTCAACTGAAAAATCTGACTTAACATGCCTATTCTACCCCCAGCTGGAGACACCCAACGCTTTTTTGCTTACTTAAAACCCTGCCCTGGTTTCTTGTCACACTGCAGAGCACTCAGTGTGCTCCATTATACTGTGGAGCAGTCTTACACTGCTGCCCCAGGTATAACTGCT
The DNA here is from genome assembly GCF_001522545.3 of Parus major. Taxonomy (NCBI): domain Eukaryota; kingdom Metazoa; phylum Chordata; class Aves; order Passeriformes; family Paridae; genus Parus; species Parus major. Next base: position 31,202,491 of record NC_031771.1, read on the forward strand.
TTATGCTACTTAGGGTTTGCTACCATTTTACTTTTACATCATACAAAATACTAGAATTGTTGTAGGTTGCATTCTGTAGTACACATTTCAGACAACACAAATAAATACTAGTTTGTGTTACAATACATTATTTTATTTTCCAAGAGCTGGAATTGACTGGAACAATGAAAGATTAATTTAGTTCTTTATTCAATTCTTACCTGAGAAGAATATGTGTGACCATCTGATCCACAAACAGGATTGGTATAAACTACTGGACACTGCTTGCAGTTTGATGAAATGGGACCACCCCTCCACTGTTTATGGCCTAAACCAGCCTCTTTCATACTGTAAGTAAACAAAAAGTATGTAATTCTGATAAACAGTAGTAAAAATAGAACATAATCAGGGTATTTTAATGAGCCTTTACAAACAGTAAGCCATACATAATTTGAACCATAAAATTTTCTTCTACAGAAAGTGCTGCCAATGCCTTTGGCATAAACTTCTCCAACTTTGTACTTTACTTACTGTAGTGATATTTGATGCCTGTATATTATTTTATTTTCTAAGACATATGAGTAGAAAAGGATGATTAAGATAATGCTTTGGGGACTATTACACTTACTGACCACTGACAGATGTTGGAATTACTTGGCACTAACTCTTTTTGTTATTAAACAGTATGAACAGAACTGTTGTATCAATACTTCAACAGGTATTTTATGAGGCAACATTCAGGTTTTAGAGATCATAAATACTTCTATAGAAACAGGGAGGTCCTACTGGTCCTACTGTTTGCCCCACTCTGGACACTGTCTTTCACTGTTCACAATTTGCAAAATTCAGTCAACACTCAATATAAAGTTCAAAGGGAAAAAACCAAGTTAATCCACTGGAGCACAGAATCAATCTACACAAGCATATATGTATACTCTCTTATAAACAGAGCTAGATGGATTATTTCAACTTAGGAAAAGGCTATGCTGGGTCAGACTAAAAGTCTAACATAAGTTATTGATGCTTCTTCACAATACTTTTATAGTTTTCAGTTTGTGGTATATGACCATCTTCAGTCAGACATGCTTTTATTCTGTAGCTTCCAATTAATTCTTATTCAATTAACTTTTTTCAATTTTTTTTCAACCATGAAAGCATTTAGCAGCCACTGTATCCTGAAACAGCTCCTTTATGACCTAAAAATATATGAAGAAGTTACTTCTTGCACATAAATTAAAAAATAAAAAATAATGCATGATTTTTATACTGGGTTTTTTCTTCTTGGGATCTTAATGAGGAACTTAAAATTGATTACTCTTAGAATACAGCAGTGGCTTATCAGGACACACACAAATGTTCAAACTTATAAAATCTCAAGTCAAATATTCTTTAATAGAGCAGAACTCCCTCAGAACTTCTTCAACTCTTTCACCTATAAAGAACTATTTTGCTAATAATGAATCATTGTTTGAGAAGAACTTGTCTGGACTAATAAAAAGAAACATGGGAAAATAAACTCCTTATCCTCTGGTTTTGTTTTACAATGAGCAGAGTAAAAGGCTAAAAGCACACACTTAACAGTAAACTGGTGATGACAAAAAAAATCCCATTTCCAAACCATGCTAATGTTTATAAGCTGTGAATAATTTTATCTGTGGTCTTTTTGATGAAAACATAAAATAAAATTAAAAAAAAGCACAGGAATCATAGAAGTTTAAACTCAGGTTATGCTGTGTAATGAAATTTTGAACTGATTTGAAGAGATTTTACAGTGTAAACAGGAACCTGAAATGCTGTACACAGAAGCTGTCAGTTACTATTGAAAAAGCCAGAAATAGCTTTAGTTATATGCAGCCTAATAAGTAATAAATTATCAATACAAGATTTTATGTCCACCACTAAAAAGGAAACAATTCAAACATACCACCTTAATTAGAAAGTAAAAATCTTTTCTGGTAAGTTGCATAATTTGAAGACAAAGTAAAAATTATTTCATTTCTATTATAGTAAAAAAAAGCTGAACTGTATCTTTGCTTATGTACAATATGTAGCAATAATTGGTCTATTGTTGCTCCTTTCACTTGACTGAGAGTTTTCCAATCATTCACATGAGTTCCAGCATCATTAGATTACATAGTTGGCTGCATCTTTCTCTAACTTCTTGTTACTTTTATAGCTCACAATTATCCAGAAGTGCCCAGGTAGCCTGAGGCAATTGACAGGACCAGAAGCCCAACATCAACCTGATAAAATTTCTGTTTATCAGAGATACAGAAACTTTAAAATGCTGTACAAATCAATTGCAAAAGTTCCAGACATCAACAGAGAGGAGCTCATGGGTGTCAGCAAAAGCCAGACTGGAAATAGAATTTGTGAGACACACAGGGGGACTTAGTGTAGATGCCTAAAATATATCAAAGAAAGGACTAGTGGTGTTTAGTGTTTTAGCACATATATACCCTTGTGCATGCCCTTGATGAAAACAAGACAAAGAATGAAAAAAATTCCTCCTTTTAGATGAAGAGAAGTAAAATCACCTGAAGGAAAAGAAAACAGGTGTATCAGAAAGGATTGCAAGGACGATGGAAACTAGAACAAGCTCAGAACGTAGAAAATGCAGTTCTGTGATGAATGGAGAGGTATGAAGAAAATAGAAAATATTTTATATAGTCATATAAAATACCTCCCTCAACTAACCTCTGCTTTGTTAGGCTTTTAAATGCAAACTGTCCCAGGGCACTCATTTAAGCTGGCAAGTGTCAAATTTCCTCTTTTACACAGAACTCCTCTGAGACCTTCAGCAGATCACTGTTACAAAAATTAGCTTCTATATAACTAATAATACTTTTATTAAAAAGAGATAGGTCTGTAATTTTCCAAAATTGTAATGAAAGGCAAAATGATAAAGAAATTAGAAAAAAAATTATACTTTGAAGGTATCAGTCCAGAGACCCAGCCATGGGAATAGCTTGTATGGAATAGTTTGTATATTCAGAAGCTTTAGTACAATGATGCTGAAAGTGGACTGTATTAGCAAAGCAGCTGAACAGCTATTTTTGACTGCGTTGCAAATATGAAAAGTCAATTAAAAATATTTTTAATGCTAGTTATGGTAGACATGTGCATTTCATAAAATACCTGAATAATGCATTTTACTTATGTATTCAAACTTTTCCCTTCACCATTATTTAACTGCATCAGATTTATTTCTGTTGACTGTTTCTTTGTAACCAGGTGTTGGCGTTATGTTTTTTACAGCTAGGCAATGATCACACAGAAAAACTATTAACATGGAAATAAATGAGAAACCACTGTGAAGGTAAAAATTATCTTGAGATATGATCATTACTGTATGTCAACAATATTCTGAAATAGGCATGAAAGTGTAACATATATAATTAGTTATTACTTATGTGAGCTATACAGATAAAGCAATATATGTTTACATTTTCAAATGTTAAGACATTTAAAAACAAAAACAAACGAGGCAGTTATTTCACTTTAATAAATCATTTGTTTCTTCCTTGTATTATAATTCAATATGCAAGAAGACCCAGATCACTGAAACATGCAGCTAATAAAATGTTGTCATTTAATTTTGTGATTCTACTGCAATCACTATAAATGTACATGCATTAGTTACTATGATGTCACATTAAATACATGATGTCATGAGAAAGTCAACCTCTGCCACCAAAAATTTCCTGAAAAGGATTTAGTACCTGTCTTGTAATAAAATAGTTATTACTGAATGCAAGTTCCGCCTTATCTGATATTGTTGATACCTAAAGGGTAAAATTAAATATATGGGCTTAATTTACCAGCAGTGCATCTGATTGCATTAATTTGCATACACCAAACTGTGCATGCCTGCCTAGAAACATAATTAGCCAATCTGCCCAATTACTCTAGCCTATGTACCTGTTTGCATACATAAACTTACCTTCCTGTATACACAGTGATTGTGCCTGCAAATACTTTGAGAATACTTAATGTAACCCATTTTAAATTTAGCTTTGAGAAACTCTTTGGCAACATGACTTATTTAATGACATCTATAAAATGCATGAGTGCCCAATTCAATTGAAAAATGGTATTTCATAGCTAGATTTGATAATCTTCAAACACATTTTTTTCAAATACCAATTGGTTGAAAAAAGTCTGAGTTTCTAAAAACTCATCTTTGAACAAACTCTTGTAACTCTTCTCTGATAACTGCATTTGCATCTTTAGGAGATTTTAGAGTGATTCCAATTTAGAGAGTCTGCCTGATTATGTTTTGCCATGGCCTTTGGGGGACACAATCAGGCTGTGTCAGATTAACATAATCAGAAAAAACACTTGTATCATAAAATCTAAATTGCTTTCTTTAGAGTTGCCTGAATTTCCTTCAAAGTTGTCTTTTCATGTAGAAGCTTCTTGGAAGAAAACTATAGTTGTCAATATATTACTAAGATGTTTCTTTCAAATGACAAAAACCTCTCAATTCATTACTGCCAGTCTTTTTGAGTATATTACTTTTACTTGTTTTACTTTGCACTATTTCTAACAAATAGAAGAAAAATCCATCTGAATAATGTAATAAAAACTGAATTAAACTGAGATAAATGGAACAAAAATTACTAAGATTAATGTGGCAATCAAAATAAAATATATTTTAGCAACTTATAAATTAACACTGTTGGTAAGACATTTCTATTTATTGATATCCAATCTTAGTGTAGATTGAATGAGCCAGCAAGTATACCATTTTAATTAACCAAAAAATCAAAAACTGCACCCCAACACAGAAATCATAGGATCATAGAATGGTTTTGATTTGAAAGAACCTTAAAGATCATTTCATTGCAATCCCCCTGCCATGGGCAGGGACACCTTATCTTAGACCAGTTTGCTCAGGGCCCCATGCAGCCTAGCCTTGAACACTGCCAGGGATGGGGCATCCACAATTGCTCTGGGCAACCTGTTCCAGTGCCTCATTACCCTCACAGTGAAGAATTCTCCACTATTATCTAATCTAAACCTACTATTTTTCAGTCCCATCATTAAATGCCCTTGTAAAATGTCCCTCTCCAGATGTACTGCAGGCCCCCTTTAGGGGTAGTACAAGGTCTCCCTGAAGCCTTCTCTTCTCCAGGCTGAGCAGCCCCCCATCTCTCTCAGCCTCTGTTTGAGATGTGCTCCAGCCCTCTGAGTATCTTTGCAGCCCTCCTCCGAATCTGCTCCATCCCATCCACATCCTTCATATGTTGGAGGCCCCACAGCTGGATGCAGCACTCCATGTGGGGTCCAACAAGAATGGAGTGGAGGGGGAGAATCACCTCCCTCAACTACTGGCCACGCTGCTTTGGATGCAGCCCAGGATAAGCTGGATTTCTGGGCTGAGTGCACATTGCAAGCTCATGCCCAGCATCCCCAAGCCCTTCTGGGCACGGCTGTTCTCAATCTGTCCATCTTCCAGCCTACGTTGATACCAGGGTTTGTCCCAACCCAGGGACATCTCGCCTTGGGAATCTCATGAGTTTCCCATGGGCTCATTTCTGGAGCTTGTCCAGGACCCTCTGGTGGCATCCTGTCCTTCAGGAGTGTCAACAGCACCACACAGCTTGGTGTCATCTGCAAGTTTACTGAGACCCATTCAGGGTGAACTTCCTGTCCAACATTATTTATGGATATGCCTAATACAGATCTGACATAGTTCCATGCATTTCCTATATATCTAACTAGAAATGGACACACACATATAGCTGAAGCACATTTTGCTTAGCAAATCCTGGAGATGTGAAAAGCAATCCTGTGTATAACAGACCTCATTTTTTGTCACAGAAACCACGCACTCAGATTCTTCTGGAGACAGAGATGCAAGTTGACCCTTAGCATCTATCACGATATCTGTTTAAATTAGCAGATTGACAAAATTACTTCAAGAGAAACAAGTGAGACATGTTTACATAAATAATACCTAGATAATAAGACTATTAAACAAATTAATATTTACCATTTTTACCCTAGACTTTCATTTACTGGATGACTTCTGTGAATGTTTTGCCTTTTAATCCTACCTACTCTACATATCCCACTGGGAAGTCCTGAGCTACAGATGTTGTCAAAACTTTAGACTCACTGACTAAAGGTAAAGAGTTGAGCATAAACCATAATCTCATATCTAGGCATGCTGGTCAATGAAGCAGCAAAGCACACTCCATCACCCCACAGGTATCTGCAGTTCAGACCATGAGAATCAAGAAGAATGCCAGATTATTTCCCTGTTAACTCACAGCTAAGTGTCTAGCCTTCCTCCTAAGAACTGAGGCTTTAATATGGCATGGATGAATAACCTTAGCACACACCACTGAGGAAACTACTAAATTGTGAGGAAGAGCTACCAGAAATTAGGTAATGTGGAACCATGCAATGTAAGAAAGCTAAAGCTGCAGACAGAGCACAGATTGTTGAACAAGGTCCGTCAGGAGTGGAAGAAAAACAAGCCACAAATATGAAAAGTTATAAAATCATAAAAGCAAAAACAGAGACAGAAGTTGAAACAACACCGAGGATGAGTCCACTTCAATGAGCCATGGAAGTCAACAAATTATACTTGGACCTGTCTGGCCAGCAAAGACCCACCGAGTATCTGGAAAGAGGTGGAGAGCATCATCAGTACAGTCTAACAGTAAATTAGTCCCAGCTAAATATTATATTAGAGATCATTCAAAATTACCACTGACTTCATAATTTTTAAGCTCATCAACTCACCTACTGTTTCTCCTAATTCAAGTTTTCAGAAGACTTCCTGTACTTCATATAAGAACTGACCCAAACATGACTTCTTTCCTTTCAGAGGATATATGCATTTTTACTCATCCAACAGACGGTAAGAAACTATGGATCTCCTAACTTACAAAGTTACTTAAGTGTTACTAAAATTTAGAAAATAAAAGGATTTATTTTCATCTATAAAATCTTAAACATTCCATGGCATATCTCACTAATAATCAATAGTTAAATTTTTCACAACACAAACTGATAGAAATAAAGTTGCAAAGATTTGAATAGCTGCAGTGACTACATCGGATGCTCACAGTTTTAAGTCATTCCAGAACTGAAGCCCCAAAAAATTTAATACACATTTCAGTTGATATAACATATAGGCAATATTACAAAAGAAATTGAGATTCATACACACACATACCCCACTTTGCTAAAGCAATTATGTATTATTTTAGCAAGATTTTTAATAGTGTATATTAACTTGTGAACTTAGACTTCACCTTTTGGTCACCAAGATATGCAAATGTCTTTTGTAAGTGCTTTTTATGCTAATCTAAGTGCTTGACCTTGTCATAATGCAGCATTTTAATAATTTCTTAGAGATATTTATTACTTTTTCTCAGAATGGTTTTTATTTTAAAAAGACAAAAGAATTACCAAACACATTTAAAACTTATTGTTTTCTATTTTGCAAAGACAGAACTTCATATAGATTGTACGTGTGTACTCAGCCTTACAGAGTTTACCTCTTTGAATATATTCACTACATATTATTCTATTGTAAAAAGACATCAATTTGTGTTCCAAAGGAAAGCAGACATTTTTCAACATTTTCTAAAACAGATAATACAGAAGCAAAAGTAAACTCTTCTTTTACACATTATTTAATAAAGCAAACTTTTTTTAAGGACAGCAAATAGTTCTCTTCAGCTAATAGACATAACTTTAAGAACTACATCTAGTAACCAGAGAATTGTGTCACATCTTAAATTCTTAGTAGTTTGCTGAACACGAATCCAAGATTTCCTAATGGTAAGGAAAGTGCAGTATTTGCATACTTAAATGGGGGTCCCTGTGTATCCTCATGCTTAGCAATTGCAAAACTGCAAGGTAAGGTAATGGATTAAATTTTTCAATGACTATATCTCTATTACAGAGGGAGAATTTGAAGTTATTAATTCAGAATCTGTTTTGCATAATATGATGCTTTCTGTTACCTGCATTTGATAGTTCAATTAAAGGCACAGTTTTCATTAGAGAGCATCTTAATGCTTCTGATTTATAATAAATGAGTGAATAAAAATAATTTAAACATAAAAAGCAAATTAAAATAAATGAAAGTAAAATAACTAATAATCACTTCTACAACCCAAATAGACAAATAGTAACACTATTTTGACTAATATTACTATGAAGATGTCCAGTCCTACAACACACTACTTTATGTTGAACATAATTACAGAATCATTTTCACTAGAAAATAGATACTTTTCCTATTGGCTCAAAACACTGGCTGCCACAAAAATGTTCTTTCATCACTATAAGAATAAATTAATATTCCACTCATCAGATTCAGAACCCTGCAGTGTGATTCTCATGCAATCTATCTTTCTCATTGCCTGGCAAGTGCAAGTTGCACCCCTGCTGCCCACGCTCACAGCTTTTTCTTCCCTCACACAGGATCAGTCACAACGTCTGCTTAAAAAGAAAGACAGAAAAGAAGGAAGAAAAATCCATTTACAAGCATCACAGTAATCAAAATCTGAAAGAAGGATTTTCATTGTATTCCTTTAATATTATCAACACATGTCTGCTCTATTAATGACTTAAATTTATCTTCTCTATACTCAACTCTTTAGGAAGGATTACAGGTAGAAAACACCAGTTACTGATTAATTTCAAAAGAACAAGTAATAGTAAGTATAGAAGGTAACTAAAGAAACATACTTTGAAGCAAAACTGAAAAACTTAAGGAGAGGCATAAGGAGCTATATGTCTCTCCAGACTGTATTTAACAATTCTGAGTTCTTCATTGCACCTGTAGAAAATAATAAGCCACTTATACAAAGAATACATTCAAAGTATTCATGTTCAGGGACCTGAATATCCCTTAATTGCCTAAGTTACTCAGGGTTGCTTCAGAGTCCCTTTATGGCACAAAACCACGCAGCCATCCCTTTTAACAAATGTTCTTTGCTCTTTAGCACAGCTATAGAGTGAGTGATACTTCCCTGCTCCCCAATCCCTGCTTCAGCTTTTACTGTACAGTACTTAACTCCATTCATCAGTGTGTCCATCTGTGTGGTTGATGCTGCACACACCACCTACAGCTCAGCTTCTTAAACCTGACTGGTTTAATTTATTGTTCTTCCCTCCTCCAGAAGTACCACAACTCATTTGTTTGAACAGTAAAAGTAGGGTTTTTTTACTTTAAACTGCTATATTACAGGCACTGTGTAATGTAATTCTACCTACCCTGGACACCCATTTACATTAACCAACTTTGACCTCATAATCTATCTAAATCAAGAATAACTCTGCTAAACAAGAAAATCACATAATAGATATAATAGATCTCTTCATGTACTATTTACTTCCTGGTGCTGAGCAATACAGGGGCACATAGGAAAAGGACAAGGGTAATGTCTTTACACTGAAAGAAGTTAGTTTTCCATCAGATATGGAAAGAAATGCCTCACTATGAGGGTGGTGAGGCACCCGAACAATCTGCCCAAGAAGTTGTGGATGGCCTGTCCCTGCAAGTCTTCCAGACCAGGATGGATTGGGCTTTAAGAAACCTGGTCTAGTGGTAGGTGTTCCTGTCCATTTCAGGAGGGTTGTACTACATGATTTCAAGGTTCCTTCCAACACAAACCATTCTATGAAGAAGGCTTGAAATAGGCCAGTTGTTTTGATAATTTTACTGCTAGTATTGTTTGCCCTTAATTCTACAGCCAAAGTAATTTCAAAAGCATAAAGATGATAACAAGTCTGTGGTCAAAGACTCTAACACATAACACACAAGGACAGAAAATTGTGTTATGCAATGATGCTCAGGATTACAACATCTATATGGTATTTAAATTAAAACTAAAGAACTATTATCTCATAATAGTTTTGCTATTGTGGTTACTCTAGGTCACTTCTGACAAAGGCTGTTACTGGTGCTGTTAATCAGGTGCTAAAAGATTGCTGCTTTACAGTTCATGAGTTTTTAAGAGAATTATCTATGCCTGAGAATAGGTACCTCATAGAAGTTCTGTATTCTGGCACTGGTTAATAGCTATGGCATGTCTGTGAAAGAGAGAATTCCTTTAGATGATGTAGACAACTGTCACCTTACTGTTCTGTAATCTTCCAAGTGCTCCTTAGAGAGATGGAAGAGCACCTATCAGCACCGATTTTCTCACTCCTGCAGTGGGAGAGGAAGAGGAGATAAAACAAACAAAAAAGAGACAGAAAGGCTTTTCAGCTTGATGTCATCTCTTCTGCCTGTAGGATGTCTTCTGAGTTCATGAATTATGCCTGGTAACATCAGAAAGTAGGAAGACAAGCTGACAAGCTTTTATCATGTAAAAGTCTACTCAGACAAAACATATAGCAACAAGTGTATGGTAAATGAGCAAAAACACGTTGTCAAACAATTAGCCATGGAGGATCATCTGCTGCAATATACTAACTTATTCTATTTATATTCTTTTATACTGAAAGAACATAAAATTTTCCTTTTTTTTCTCCTTGCTTACTACTGAAAGTAGTAAGTCTGTCACAGGTTGGAGTGTTTCTCTTCTAATCTCACACAGTTATCTCAGGGCAGAGCCTGCCTAGGCAATGACATCCATGCATGCCACGATAAGCCCAAACCATCAGCGAGTACCATTTCTGTTACACACTCACTGTGCACCAGGTCTGTACACTGTAGTCACCCATTCTGGCAAACAGGCAGAAATGCACTGAATGAGTACCAAAATCTGTTTAGATTCATTTGGATTCTTCATGGGAAAAGAGGGAAAAACTGGTAAAATATAAAACCCAGTTCAACAAAGCATTGCACCAGCTAAGAGCAATGCCTGCACCGCCTCCATTTTGTCTGCACACTGCTTGTGGTTGTTCTTCAGACCTTGACGATACTTTGCAACAATGCTGATGTTCCCTAAATGGTAGTTTTAATTTGTAATACTCTTTTACCTCTGATCAAATCCAAGGATCATTGACAGAGACTCTCACTGGGGGAAACACTCCCTTCACAATTAGGAAGCAATTTAGCTTTTTTTATGTATTGCAAGTGATGATTTTTAAAGCTTGAAAATATTAAAATTTTAAATAATATATAGTTTGTTTTACTTGATTAATCTGCTTCTGTCATAGACATATTAAACCCACAGAGATAGATACAGTTATTGCTGTATTGGAAATAAACTAAACAAACAGTTTAAAACAAAACTTTGCTACTTTCATTGTCACCTATAAATGAAGGGTTTTTTTAAAACATAAAAGATTATTTGTGCTATTGCTCAAGGCAAGAAAATCAAAGATTTAAAGTGTGAGGTTTTCTAGTCTGATAATTCACACATATAAATAGATCATTTTACAGATGAAATTTAATACAAAACAGACATATTCATGATGAAATATGTGTGCCAGAATATCAGTGAAAAACAAATTGTCAATAATACTGCCAAAAGTAGTTTTACTAACTACTGTAATGTTATTTCACATTATTTAGCCTAGCATGACAGAAGTTCTCTTTTATTATTTACATTGGCAATATATTTCCCCTCATGTCTGCAAGAAAAAACAAACTCAACTTGATTCCATAAACTAATCTGATAGGCAAACAACTGGACATTACTGACTTCTTAATGGCAGAAAACAAAGTTATGTTCCAATTTTAATACCTTTTTCTTTTCTATTAATGTTCATAAACATCAACAGCATAGACCCTTACTTTTTCTTTCTTCCTTCCTCAATTATGCTAATGTTGGTCCCATAAAATGGTACCTAAAGGATAATACATAATCTATTTCTTCCCTATTGAAGCCACCATAAAGCATCTCTTAATGGAAATGACTGCATAAATAATAAGCCATGCTGAGTGAAAACATGAAGTACTGTGATGAAGAAAAGAGAAAAATGGAGTACTGTGATGAAGAAAAGAGAAAAATTGAGAAGTGATATTTGAAGAGAGAGAAAAACAGTAAACAAAACTAGAAAAAAAACGAGAAAAAATCCTTAAATAAACAAAACCACATTACAAAAGGTAAAACAGCAATACTCTATATTGCTGGGATGGTAACACAAAGGGAAATGCGGTTCAGCTTTTAGGACTCTGTACTTTGATGTCTTCATTCTGCAGCACACAAAATTTGGAAAATTCTCTGAGTATTTCAAAAATCATTCCCAACTGTTCAGAAAAACTGAAAAATCAGATATCTAAGGCTTCACCTTTCCCTCTGCTTAATTACTCCTCCAGGGTCTACAGTTTCATACAACCAGGGCCCCTGCTGGTGCCTCAGCTGGACACCATTGGTACTCTGCATACCGTAACACAGTATTGATCCTGATTTAGCTGCCTAATTTCATCTTCAAAGTCATGACTCTGAAAAACAAAAAATTCACCACTCAGCCTCACAGCTGAACATGTTTCCAAACACTCTGCATTAGAAGACCAACAACAAATTCAGCTTTGAAGTCCCAAAATCACTATGCAGTAAGAGTGATAAAAATGCTGTAGTTACGTGGGAAAAGGAAAAAATATTCTATTCATATGACAAATGGAGATAGATATTTTCTGCCCCTGCTGTGGGGCAAAAGAAAGCACTTAATAATCTACTTGGAAAAGCTTCTGTTTGCACAAAAGAAAGATTTTTTTATTTAAAAAATCCTGATAGCAGAGAGTGCTGCTTTTTCCAGTGGCATTTTTTGTCTCTACTTCATAATTTAGCTCAGCTTTTATTTTTATTGTAGTTTGAATCTTTTTATATCTAAATTACTTTGGCAAGACAGTAAATTGTGGTCACTAATTGGACTAGTGTCCAGTCTGCTGATCAATATAGAACCTCCTTGTAGAAAGCAGCTGGAAAAGCAGAAAGGAACAGCTACATGGAACAGCTAAAAGGAACTTAGGAGTAAAGTGAGGCAAAAGTTACAACTCTACTGCAAAGAACAGGTTTGTCACATGCCAGAAAAATCAGCTGTCTTACCTCCATGTTGGCTTAGAGGATTGCTCCAGCTCTTCATGCACACATTTCTCACCCTTCCTTTTAACCACAATGCGGACCAAGAGCTCTGTGGCAGGAGTGTCTTTCAAAATTAAACCGGTGCTTAAAATTTGTTTGGAATCTGCTGCCTCATGTATTCTCCCCTTTCCTTCATTATGGGAGTAAATTAAAGTAATCAAGCAAGGATTACAGAAATAAAATCCTGTCATACTCACTCTTACAAAGTTAGTGCTAAGTTGAATGCCCATTTTCCAATGTCTTCATCCAGACGTCTCTTTAGGTCTTCGATCCTATTTCCAACAGCTCAGAAGCGTTTCTGCTTCTGGTATGTGTCATTTCTCATGGTGGCCATAGATAACAGGGCTATTCAATAAATTGTGAGACCTCACTCAAAATGGTTTCTTAACATCACAGACTATTCTCTTTACCATTCTTTACGAATTTCCACTGTTTTGTTTGCTTTTGCATCTACTGCATAGGTTTTTCATGTTCTTCATAATGACCCTTAGTGTTTGCTTCTCAGTTGAACATATAAGCAATTACTGATCCTATCAAAAATGATCTTGTTTTACAATTTGAAGATAGGAGAGGTCAATTAGAGCATGACAAAAATATTGCAGTGTAGGTAAAAAACCTCCAGCATTTGTACTGTGAAGTATAAAGTTTTATGATGCCATATAACTTCTAGATATCAGTACACATCTAGAATAGGAAAGAAATGCCATTTTCTAGACATCTCAAATGTGTACAAAAAAAAAGCTGAAGTTACCCTAGCAATGTTACTATTGTGAGTTCTCTGTGGAAGAACTGTATGGGTAGAAAGCTCAATAGTATAAAGATCTCCAGTGTTCACTGAAATAAAGAAAAAGGGAACAGCAAGCCCTCACCTTCCACTTCCTAACATGTATGTTTGTTTTATGATATCTAAGATCATCCAGAGGATCTTGGCTGTACCTTCATACCTCTTAGAGACTCCAGTAGCATACTACAAATATGCAAAATCAATCACTGGATCAATAACCTCAGGATATCACTTTCCTGTAGTCTTATATTTATCACCCTACTCCCCAGCTTAAATTCCCTCTCAGACAATCTTTTCCCTTATTTGCTTCTACCTTGCACCAATGAGTTTGGGGTTGAAAAGGAGATGATGTCTGGGGTTATCTTTAAAAATAAGTCCCAACAAAAAAAGCTTGGAACATGGTTTGTGTTGAATTTAGGGATCAAAACTTCCAATCAGCTTTTGTAAGCATGCAAATCTTTGTACTGTGAACATTCATTGGCAATTTATGTGCAAACGGTGAAGGCAAAGGAAAGGGGAATGCATTCTTCAAGATGTGCTAATGTTTTCAGAAACATTTAGATGCCCAGATCTTCAGCCAATCAAGAAATGAAGTAATCCCTAAATTACAAAAATTATCTTAAATGTTGACACATATGAAACTCTCTGACAAGAAAAAGCCCACGTAGGTATACTTCTCTATGAAACATCTTTCTCAGAGGCATTATTTCTAAGATTCAAAAGGCTGTATTTTACAACAGTTGTTATTTTAGACTCTGAACTAAAATAATCAACAGTTAAGGAAGAAAGAATAATAATTAGAAAGCAGAACAGAAAAATTATGTCCCATACACAGTCATGCTCAAAAACATGAAGAATTTAATAATTTTAAATCACAGTGAAAAATTAAGCATTGATTAATACATATCCTCCAAGTTGATAATTTTGGATGGCTTAATCCATAGGTGCTATGATCCAGTTCAGTGGTCTCTGAATCTTTCTACCCCATTAGTTAGTCAAGAAAAGCTGTCCTGAACACAGGAGAGAATTAATGCTGCTTCTTCTTCTGTGCAATTTTGTTAGTTTGGTTTGGGATGGTTTTGTTAGTTTGCTTTTTATTGCTTTATGGAACAATCTAGGAACTGTAAGCCTGTGTCTATTAGGAAAGTGATACACTGGAAGCATTGCTGCTATTGCATCTGCAGCTTCAGGCAACACTCAGTCTATAAAATTAGGATCCATCCTGAATGTTTTTCGCTTTTGCAATCTTGTAAAAAAACACACTCTACTACTACAAAATGCTTATATAAATTTTACCCCCAAAGTGTATTTGTGCTTGAATGTTCAAATGTATCAGTGAAGGTCTGTATCTGAAAGAAGCATCCCCCCCAAAGGAATTGAACCAGAACACGCTGGAGTCACAGCTACTCTCAAGTTCAGGTTTCCTCAGGTGTAATCTCTTCTTTGCCTCCCTCAGGTGTTCTGTTTAGACACAATTTGAGTCTTTGAGTTTCTAGATACAGAATCTATGATGCCACACATCATGTGGATAGTCTGTGCATCTACTATAAACCCAAAACTTTTGAAACCATTGGACAGATAGTGCCTGGAAAAAGGCAGTGGTTTCCCACAGGTTTAGGAAGCTTTAAATCCAGCCTTAACAGTACTGTGATTATAAGAATTTTTCACCTTTATCATCACTACTAATACAGAGATGCATAGGCATTTTGGGAAAACTATTTGTGTGGTGTAAGCATTCAAGTATGTAAATTTTGACATAAAATAAAAAAAAAAAAAAAAAAGAACGAACAGCTGTCAGGTTTCTTGTTTTGTTTTTTTTTGGGCTTTTTAGTTTGTTTGGGTTTTTTGATGGTTTGTTTTTTGTTTGTTTTTTTTTAGGTAATAGGGATATAATATAAAAGATACAGTAGTCTGTGGCAAAAGCCACACACGTAAGTAAAATACTTCTGTTCTCCTGTAGAAGTCTACAGCATTTTGTAAAGTAAACCTACTTTAGATAATCTGGACACACTAAAAAGGTTTTGGCATTTGATTTTAAACAAAAGATAAAAACACTGCCAGACACAAAACCTCTTTATATAATTGACCATGCAACAAACACGAGCATTTAGAGACTCCTGACATGCCTTTAGCATCCTGAGTGCACTATTTGATTTCCAAAAGCAGTAATACATTTTACTGTAAAGTAGCAATATATGCACATACTTCACTTGATGATGACAAACACCTCCAGCTACTATACTTAATGTATTTCTCAACATTGGAAACCTTAAATGTATTGTTTTACATAAATGGGAATTAGTACAATGCTTTCTATTCCCTGAACAGTACTCCTACTCTGTTTCACACACTATCCTTTTCCCACCACTGGTACATAAGCAAAACAACAGATGTATTCAGAGCCTATAAATGAAACTTATGAACCACAACTTTCACATAAAATGAAATGTGCAAGAACTGATGCTAGGTAGTAATAAAAGCACCTCATTATAACCAAAATCAAATTTTAAAACCTGTGAAAGAGCCCTTCATATACAAGCATCCTGAAGTTATATTGTGTTCCATTAGGGTTACTGTTATTACAGTATTTCAGTAATACTGAAAGAAAAAGAAACAAAACCAAATCCCTGAACACACAACCCACAAAGAAAATCCAAATTAAGCACTGATTACAAATGTTTGCATCAGCTATTTTAGAATTGATAATATTTTCTAATAAAGCACACTGAAAACTGATTCTGACAGCTAATTTTTAAAACACCATAAAAACATATCACAATCTTAACAGCTATTTTTAGGAAGTGGCATTGAACTATTTTTGAATTCACTTTGCCTACCTTTTCTAATAAAGGAATATCCAAATATTTTAGTCTTATAATTTTGTATTATTTCAATGTTTATAGTTGTACACAGTGAGTCTTATTGCTGTGGACTGCAATCACAACTTCATAGTTGAGGGAAGAAAAGTAATTTTAAAGCACTGTCTTCATCATTCTTCCTAATATTTTTAACAAAAAAGCCATCTTTTAAAGTAGATTCTCAGGAATACTGTGAGGAAAAACACCATTTTAAAACAATACAACAAAAGCTGGCACACCATTTTTTACAAACAGACAGTATCGTAACATTTCTCCAGGATTAGTCAAAATTGTACACTCTACCAGCAAAGCTGTCCTAGATAGTCACATTTCCTAGTCACATTCTTTCCTGTTATCTAGCTTATGAACACAAGTGTCTTAACTCACTGCTTCTTCGGAGATAATACAACCGAGTGTGCCTTCAGCCACTAACAGCAAGACAGAAAGAAATACAGGGAGCTGAAATCCGTTTTTCTGAAAAGAATTCCAGTCTTAATATTCCTCTCATTGAGGAATTTCTAAGGAAAAAATCTCATGATCATGAAAAAAACCATCATTCACACGGATTACCCAGTGCACCCTCTCACTCCTACAGGCACCTGAGAATCTGAACAAGCGTCTTGCTGGAGCAGCTAGAAAATGAGCAGGCCGAGGACTTACTAAATTAGAAGTCCATGTGATTCAGTCTAACATAGGGCTCCACATTTTCCTTAAAAAAAGGCATATCATTGATTTTTGAATGGGGAAAACATAGTGGACAATTGCTGTTCTGCTAGCAAGCAGAATACGAAGGCTCTCTTTAAGTCTACTTCACTTCAAGTCTGCTTTACATACTAAAAAACAAAACAAACAAACCCAAACATTAAAAAATTTGTATTTTTGATTTTTACAGACAGAGTCTGAGGAGTCCAGGGGTTGGAAAGTTGTTTTTTTCCATAAGGACAGCAATACTTGAATTTTGAAGCTGGACAACAGGAAGTATAAATACTGTATGGCTTAGTAACAAACTTAATAGGTAGTAAGGCTGATACTGATCCTGCAATGCAATCGACACAGGTGTCTTCCACATTTAGTGAGAGAGAGAAGGAATTCCATCAGAGGATCCTGCTTTCTCTAGCTGTGTACCCATGACTCCTACAAACATGAATGGAGGAAACACAAGCTCACCAAGGAATTAACAGGCCTTCACAACACATACAGAATATATGATGCACAGTCTTAGCTGCCTTTTATCCTCCCCAAATCAATGAAATAGAGAGTAAAAAAGAAGCTTCACTTTCTCACTTTAATAAATTAAATCGTATAGCATATAAAAATCTCTAACATAATTCAAAGTTTTACCTCTCTTAAGCACACAAAAGTCCAACTTATTTTCTCAGCAAGTTCAATTAAACTATGGCTAAGCAAATTTCCTTTTCAGTACTTTGTAGAGTGCAAGTACGATCACAATGGCATAGTTACACAATAATTGATCTAATCAAAGCTATATAATGTTAGTATTGTGAAGGAAGTAGTGTTGCTCATTAGCCTATTACAAAAGAATTACTGTAAATTCAGCCTACATGCAGCATCACTTCCTGTGCAAACAAACACAGATAATGCAGCAAGCTTGAAACACTGCCAAGCTGGCAGACTGGCAGCACAAATTATGCAAAGAACTAGAAAGCCTTCAGTAGATTCAATAGAGCTTGGAGGATAAGAATGATTAAGTGTTTCTGTGTACAACTACAAATCACAGTAATGAATCAGACTAAAATTTCCAATAAGGGACTTAACTGCACCAGCTGGCCTTCTTCAGCAGCATTATAATGTGAAATGATGACATCCTAAATAGTGGTGTTTGCAACTTCACAAAATCTGCCCAAAGCAAGTCTTTTGTTTTGCTTCAGTTTTTTGAAAGCTTGTTTATTTTGTTGCGGTTTTCTTTTAAATAATAAAACATTGCAGCACCAAAAATTAAAGGAAAGCTACAAAGCTACACTGTTCCTTCTTCTCTGCTTCTTTCCCTTTTTTTCTAAACAAATGAAAAAATCTTCCACATCAGCTCTAATAGATTTGCTTCCAAAACTGCTCAGACTACTTAAGACAACTACAGATTTGCAATTACATCCTTTTTTTTTTTTTTTAATCAGAAATTTTGTGGTAACAAGTCTAAAATAAAACCCCTCTTTCCTTTGTTGCAAAGGAGGGGAGATAAAAAAATACCTCAGGTTCAAAAGTATGATGTTTTGGAAATATGGGAAAAAGGTACCCATAAAATATGAACAAAAAGAATGCATATTCTTTCATATATATGCATGTGCACATATGTATGTACACATGGATTATATACATCTGTGCATTTTTCTCACATAGGCACAAATAAGCCTCTCACATATTCGGACTTCCTCATTTTTTCTGCTTGGGAGCATAATCTCAAACCATGCAGTACCCACATTAATAGAAGAAGTTTTGGCTTTCTTTCACTGTGTTACTCTGAGCTTCTGTCACATCATCCAGGCTAATCCACATCAAGCTCCAAGGCCCAACACTCATCACTTTCAAGCTAAGACGGAACTTTTTCCTCAAGTTAAAATACTAAGGAGACCAAACACAGGGAAGAATTTCTGATAATCTGCCTCATATAAAATGTATTGACTGCACCCATAGGCAGAAATATTAAATAATTTTTAATAATCCCTAAATTCAGGTCCTACTCCACACAGGCTTGGGGCAGGGAACCATTGTCACTGAATCTAATTTCATTTTACAGAACTCTGAAGAGTCACTAATTCTTAGAGAGTGAATTCTGTATCATTAGGCCTTCTATACTGCTCACCTCTACCCAGCTGTGCACCTTACAGATGTTCAGTCTGCACATTTTCCTGGAACCTGCCTTGTTGAGCTCTAATGGAAAAAGAGCCGCCTCTAATTTCTTCTTTCTTATTTTTAACTTAGAGAAATGATTTCTTATTGTGACTCTCTGTTCATGACTAGTGAACTCTTATTATTTTCCAGGTGATCAATATGTGTAATTGAAATGTTTTTACCATTAAAAAGTCACCACTCCTACCTTAACCTTTAATAAAATTGAATGATTTTTTTTTTTTTTTTTTAGAATTGCTAGTATCACCAGAATCTGTGGCTTAGTTAATAGTTACTGGGAACCAGTAACTACTGCTTCCTACTCTGAAACCTAAGAATAAATGATTGGAGAAGGTAAAAAATCCAAAGAAATAAGGAGTTCGATATCATCACACAAGTAAGTGCTGTCAGGTCTTTAAACATTGTTATTCCATCTTAACATGCTATGGCACAGACAAATGCAATCTATTTCTGCCATAGCAGGGAACCGTGGTGTCAATCTGCACAATTCACATAAACAAACTCGTAAGAGCATAGCAGGACCTTCCCAGTGGGGCAGGAGGCATTATGTCTTGTGGGGAATTCATAAAAGAGACAGATCTGCATCTGCCCAGAAAAACTGCACACACCTGCAATGCACTGAATAATTTAATGCCTCCAGGCATTGATTGATTAAATGTATCCAATCAATTTTACACAGTACTTTTCTTTTACTCATGGAAAAAGAAATACAGACTGGTTTTTATCAGATTCCACTAGGATCAATGAGTAAGTACAAGATTAGTCACTAGGTTCTAACATATAAAAGACACTGAGATTTACCTCAGACATGATTTTTGGCCCAAAACAGTTTCACACTTTCCTAATTTTCAGAACTTTTAGACAAATCATGTTGAGAGAGTCTTCACTGGTTTCCAGCTGTAAGCAGTCAGATCTTGGAATGGGCTGTACAATAACTAGGTCTCAACTGAATTAATCTCCTTTATAAATTGCCTCCTGCAGATGATTTGAAAAAAAAAAGCGAAGAGAAACATTTCAAGAAGACAGAGCCCACACCTCCTCTTCTTTCTTTCGCCTTTAAGTGCTAGGCTTAAATATTTTTTACAAACATGGAGTACAAAAAGGATTCCAATAAAACTAATTCACCTGAAAACACAGGCACTGTCCCATGTTTACTGTTACGTTTACAGTAAAATTCTCTGCTGAGCAGAAATCCTTCCCCATTTTTTCACATTTCCCTGCCCTTGCAGTTAACCTACTGGCTCAGAACTTCACCTATACACTGCTTAGTTTATTTAGTACTGCAGCCTATTATTCACAGAATGCCAGTCTTAGAAAAAATTACAGTATGTGTCAATATCATAATTGTCTGTTTCATATCTAAAAGAAAGTTAACACACTATTATCAGGGCCTGTAAATCTAGGATAGGTCACTGCTGGACTAACTTTTCCAGTTTACTGAGCCTGGTTAGTTACCAGCTTGCATGGACTTAATGAGATCCTGTATATTGTGGTGTCTGCACATATCCTTTCTTTCCTCGCTCAAAGTGGCAACAAGAAGTAACATGGACATTTAAGGATTTATTTCTACCACCTGCTGCGCTAAGTATACAAAAAGCACACATTTCATTGTGGACATTATGAAGTGTCCATTACCACCTACAGCCCTCTCCTCTGACTCATCCCTTTTTATTCCTGTCCAACTGTCTCCTGGCAGAACACTCACATAACTGCTTTCCTCTTCCCCAAGCTCACAGGAGTGAACTCGTATTTGCCAGAGATTCTTAGTACCGCAGATGCAAATAACTAAATCTCCTGAGACTGAAGAGATTGGAAACTAAAATGAGTAAACGATTTCCCTTAGGGTGATGAATATCCTGCCTGTCACCGTAACACTCACACCAACACATCCCAGTAGAAACAATACTGTATTTCATATTCTGCGAGCTGTATTTGTAACTGAATAAGGTATATGCCAAAGCATGTCATTATTTCATATAAAGACCCTTTAAAGGTTTTCCCCATAAAGTCCTTTCACTTAACCAATAAAGATAAATTGGAAAGCACAATGGAATGGCAAGACACCATTCAGCCAAAAGGAAAAGTTAATGACAAATTCCCAAATTTCAAAAAATCAATGAAAGTTTTATTTTACACACAGTTTGAGCTACCTGCTTATGATGCATTCTAGCGACAGCAGATACTCCCTTTCCACATGGGAATAATGTGAACAACATTTATATACATATCCTGCATCTTTTCCCCTCAAGCACATTATCTTTCCTTCACAGTACAGAGCTAAGTGTGCGGCACACAGAACACAGCTTCCGACACAGAGCCAACAAAGATGCAAATGCTGTTACCTGCTACCAACAAAAACCTTTCTCCTTTAAGCATGTCCCTGTGTTTTAAAAGTCCTAGTACTTCCAACTATTATCATGACCAATGATTTACAACACCTATTTCATCTTTTTGTCAAATGCTATTCAGACTTTCCAGGACAGCACATAAAGGAAGCTCTTGTGCTGCGGCCCTGCAGGAGAGTGCTAGAAGAGGACTTGCCATCTTGGCAGTCTACCAGAAAAGGAAATGAGCCTTGAGAGGAGACTGAAGGGAGACCATGATCTCAGCTGCCATGGAAACTGAGGAAAGAGCAAAACCATAGGCTTGCCTGACCCACAACTCCATGAAAAGGACAGTGAGACACAATAGCTGGCTGTGAAACCATACAAATGCAAGCACACTGTAGCAAGATCACAGTGCTGAGATCCCCAAGCCAATAGAAATTTTAATACTTCTGAAAGCACAGGTAGAATCATCACTAAAGTGTGCTGTTACATTAATTAATCCTGTTGGGACCTTGCCACTACCAGCCTTGTAGATGGCTGGGCCCCCAATAATCCAAACTGGGCTACAATAGTTTGGAGATTGTACTGTACAGAGAAGAACAGCTAGGGCAGCACAGACTGAATAACAATGTATATGCCTATGTGTTTTTTCTGCAAGTTAATTTCTTACAACAAAAGAAATCACTAAATTGAGTCCTCCATTTGATACAATTATCAGTCTTCAGTGATTAGCAACTTCTCTGTTTATGCTATTATCTAAAGAAAGTAACATTATTTATAAATAGAAATTTATGAACTAGGTAATAGGGCTGCTTGGGAATGCTGCTTCTAGTAATAGAGAATTCAACTATAAATCAGAGCATTTCAACTTGATGACACTACAGAAAAATCTATTCAGCTGTAACTGTATTTCATGTCTCTTTCCCTGGGGGTAGCCCAAAGGTGCCCATAAACTTTTTATTTATCTTGGAAGTGTACAAAGTATCCACTTCCCTGACAGTCTCTTGGGTATCATCTTTGCCACTGTATCGATTCAAGTATTTTAAACTACTTTCCCTGGGCAAGAGTCTTGGGGGAAAAAAAATCTCTGAACATCTATGGATCTATACAGCAAATATGTCCAAATTAAAATCTATGGGTAAGCTCTTTATGAAGAGTTCCCAGTAATTCATGAAAAAGGTCTCAACTATTTTTTCAGAAAACATCCCAACTGCCTTTTCTTAATTATTCCTATTATCCAATCCTAGAACACCACACGTGCACACACACGAACTAAAAGGATTACTGGGATGAAACATTTTGCTAATGTTTATTCACAACAGATTACACACAAATGATATACTAGTAATGGATACTGGTAGATAGGTTATGTTATCAACTGTCAAGTTATGCTTTCTCATCTAATTTTTACCAAGACTCACACAGAGTGGACTGGTCCTTTGGGAACTCTGAGAAACAGATGGCCCTACTGATAACCAGCAGGCAAAACTGCAGATACAAGTGAAGGAGTAACATGTTAGGCAAAGAAAATCTCTAGTGGTAAAGAGACCCTGCAGACAACTGCTTGTCTTTATGATAGTCAGACTTTAATCCCACCATGTTACAAAAAGGTCAGAAACTGCATGAAAAACCTTTTTAGAAAGAAAGCACAAACAAAATTATTTCTTCTTGTATGTGGTAATCTGGCAGAACAGGGAGATCTAAGCTTAGGAAAACCCTGCCCTGGCTTGGCACAGGTAGGCAGAGAATTGCTTCATCTACCTTACAAGACTAGATTTACAGTGCTTTTTACAATCATCAAGTTGCTGCCATTCCAAAGTTTCCCATTATTGACTGCATTATATTCAGGCAAGTTTTGCCTTTTAAAATATTACCTTTCTAAAAGAGTACAAGAACTGTGGGAGGAATAATACAGGAATGAAGGCTGATGTCAAAAACTTTCTTAATTCAACACAAGTATGCATCTTCATCTAATCTAAAAGAGTTTTCAGTCATCACCTACTGCATGTATACTTAACTAGGAAATGTCATTATTTTCATTGTTTTCCATGACATGTAATACCTCTTGGAAATTTTGAATTATTATGTTGTCTCTTCAGAGTTAACACTCAAAATATTCCTGAAGCTTCACATGCAGTTGAAATCAGACTACCTACCTTTCTCTGTTAATAATTCTTGCACCATATATAGTACCTTATCAAACTAAAATGTCTAGCTCTACACTGAGATTGTTTAATATAAACAGTGTAACTCCACAAATACTGTTGAGCTTTTTTGTTAATTAAGTACAGCTGCAGATCGAGAACAGTTTAAACTTTTCCTTTCACTATGTACTATCTTGCTTGTTTGAAAAGCTCCAGATGGATGTATTTAACATAACTAGACACTCAGAAGAACATTCCTTGTATCATTCATAAAACTGTGCTTGAAATGATCCTCTTCCAACACACAAGGAAGTCTTATTTTCTCAGCTCTTTTCAGCCCCTACTGAGAAAAGTACTTTAACAGACACTTATTTAAATCAATTTATTGAAATCTAACCATTCTACTGTGTCCTGTTTCCCACAATGAAGCAGGGAAAAAAACAACAATCTCAAGCTGAAAATGTAATTTGACTCCATCTCCACAGCAAGCAACTGTCATGACTCAACTAAGTGTATGGTTCAGGTCCTACATATTCATATTTCTGCCTCAGATAAAGCCACAAAAATACATGAATTCATTATATATTTTCTCCTTACATTTAACCAGTCCAGCATGCAAAGAAAATCAGAATGCACAAAGGAAGAGAAAAAGAAGAGGGGGAAAGTCCCCCACTAATCTCTAACTTACACTGTATCAGGCTGTTACCTACAATTCAGCAGACAGTTTTGAGTTCTCTAGCTTCATATAAGAAGTGATGATGTCAAAGTAATGTACAAAAGTAAGATACTATCACAATAATTTTATTCATTTGATACTGGCACAATGGCGATTTCCCTAAATGTATTTGTACCAGCAGCTTACAATATTTAAACATGTATACCTCCTAGTACAAAAAAATAAATAGTAAGCATTATTATTAAATTATGATTTAGTAATGACTACATAATGACATACATAATGACTTCTAAAATCCACTTTTACTGTGCTTGTTAAGTAATTAATCTAATTAAAATGGTTTTATAGTTTACAAGTCAGTCATGAACACTACAAAAATGTCTACAGGATTAACTTTTGAAGTATTTACCTGTGTGTAAGCCTTCGGTGACTAATGCAAACTGCAGTTTGTTGATCCTGTGCAACACAGACTTTATGGCGACTACATTTCATCTTCAAACATGGATCTTTAGCCGGATCTAAAGCTGAAAATAGTTTTAGAAAGTTGTTAACAGTTTTCTAGAATATGAAATTAAGGCAAGAAACACCACACACAAAACCCACCCAGTATGTGGGTTGGCCTGCTGCTTGTACAGTGCTGGACTGAAAAGAACCAGGAAAAAATACAGCTGTTGTGTAGGTAAAGTAAGCACTCCCTGCTATATTGATTTAACAATTGCCACTCTGACTGCAATCCCCAAATAATGGTATTGCCACCTTGAAAGCAGTTTCCCTTAAGTGCTTACTAAGACACTTCCTACTCAACATTAAGTGTGAACAATGACACTGAACTTTCTGAGAAATTATTACTCAGATGAGATTTCAGTAAAAGAAAAAGTAAACTAAAATATGCAGGTAAGTGATTTGTGTGACTCCATCTTTAAACATCAATTCTACCTGCTTCTAGGTTTTTATTTCTCTGCTTTGTGGTTTGTTTTTTGATTTTTTTTTGCTAGTCCTTTAGTCATTATCCATAATAACTTTTGAAGTACAATTCCAACTACAAACAGTGATTTCTGGCTATAATACTGGAAGAGCCAAATAATGCTTTCTGTTGCTTATTACTAAATTTGCCTACATGGCTATAATAGCCATGCATCTGCCAACTTAAGCTCCCACAAGAGATAATTAACTTCTCCATTCTCTGATCTCCATAGTGACCTTTCAGGTAATCTAAGTATTCCAAAAGTGATTTTGTTTTACCCCTGCTGGTATCCTTTTTTTAATCAAGAAAGCTATGAACAACTGGAATTCAGTTTGTCTGTGTTCTTCACATTAGCATATTACATTCCACTATTCAGCTTTATTTCAGAAATGCTACTTCCCCATTTCTTGCATCTGCTTATAAAATACCACAATCACAGAATATTCTGAGCTGAAAGGAACTCACAAGGACTATCAAATCCTTTGACCCTGTACAGGACATTCCCAACAATCACACCATGTGCCTGAGAGCAAACATTTGCATGTATATTTTCCGAAAGAAAATTTATGTTTCTTCTGTTCCTCAGAATCAAAGTGTTAAGCACATCTCATGTGACCTGACAGAGGACATAAACCTAAGCCTGATAACTATACATGTACCCAGAAAACAAGAACCAAGTTGATCATTAGTTGCAGTTTGGACTCATGATGTTGTAGTGGTGTGATTAAATATAGCCTGAGCAGTGACTTTTTCAATAATACATTCAGCTGTGCAAAACAAATATATCATATTATCATCAAAGCAGAAAAGTGACGGAATCATTAGTGTAATAATTCAATGCAGACAGAAAAGAAGTATTTTGTTAATTGCAGCAAAAAGTATATGAAAAGATGTATTCTTCTTCCACACACTGGTATTTCTACAATAAACTAACCATAAAACCACCACCAGTAATCCAGAATAAATCTGATTACAACAATTCTATATGAATGGGAAGCAACTGCAGCAAAAAAAAAAATACTGAACTAGGGTTAGAGAGTCAGAGTAAAAATTAAGGAGATCATATCCTTCTCCAATTTACTTTAGATTTTAGATACTCTTTAAAATATTTTCTCTGCATTAAGTCAGGCAGAATGTAATGCCAGACACTAGTAATCATTTAAGGTACTACATCAGGGAACATACTTCCCAGAACGTTCCCTGATGGAATCACTAAAGTAGCAATAGTGGAATATGGTCTATCTTCAAATAACTCCTCTATAAAATAAAATAGGTTAATGAAATAAAAAACACATGACTAACAGAAATCTGGAATCATACAAGGATGCTGAGTTAATACCAAGTAGGAAACAGGTTTCAGGAAAAAGGACGAACATTGGAGATTATGTAATCATTCCCACTGAAATGGTTACTTCATTTCTAAAGTTGTTGGGACTCAGAAGGTATGTTCTGACAATTCCATCAAAGTTAGTTAGTCATACAATATGGTTTTGGCATTATGCTACATTTTGACAAAACATTACAGGCAGAACCCAACTTTACAAGCAAGAGATGGTAATTTCCCACTTTGACTTTATGACAACATGAGGATGAGTAGCAAATGGGAACCAGTACTTTCAGTATTTACTATTTATATAAATAGTGTATATATATATATATATATATATAGTATATAAATAATACTATAATAATGTATATACTATACTATAATAATAATGGTTTCCATTTGCTAATATAATCTTTTACTGTTTGCTGACTCAGTGGTTATCATGCCCTGTATGTAACCCTTGATCACCTCAGATTAAGCCAGCAGAGTGCAAAAAACACAAGACCATTTTTATATTCAAAAGCATGTTTAGCACTCATGGTCCTGCCACTGACACTAACTCACATTATCACTCCATGACCTTGTTCTGTGTCAGCTGTGAGGTCCCTGTAGAAGTGTTTTTTCCTCACCTTACGTGTGACACATGGCCTCCCTTTTCCCAGTACTTTTCCATGAAACTTTCTTAGTTACCAAACTAAGTTTTGCTGGTACAGAAGTCAGAAGAATGTATATCCTTGGAAACTTTTTTTTTTTTTTTTTTTTTTTTTTTTTTTAATTTAAAAAAAAACAGCAAGGGGGAGATCAGATGAAAATGTAGATTTTCGGAATGTGAAAAAGCGAACTAACTGAAGAGTCAATGTCTGCCTGGACTAACAACATGCCAGAGGATAAACAAGAAAGAACCCAGAAAGAAATGCTGCTAGAAACCATGAAAACTACTGTATGTCTTTCTCTTTGAATATCAGATGCTCTAGTCAATCCTACACTATAAAGTGCATAGCACCCACATCAGATTGCATTAGTGATTTTACCATCTTTGAAAGGACTGAAACTACTTACCTATTTGCAAAAGCATGGAAATGGCTTGCCCTTCTTTTGAGCCTGTTTTATTTGCTACTTGGAACTGACAAATTAGTAAGTTTCACGAGAAATAAAGGCTAAACCACAAGAAAAACAGTTTTCAAAACCAGGGTCTGAAGTTCTTCGTGCTGGGGAAGAACTGTACTCTCCTTACAACGCAGGGACGCATCTGACTATGTCTGGTCTCTACAAGAAGTCATCCTAAATATCTTAAACTGCTATGAAAATGCATAAATTTATTTGAGGAAAAGTATCACCAAACATGTACTCATTTATATCAAGAAATACATGGCACAAAGTCTTTCATTCTTCTATCCATCTTCTAGTTATCCCTAACAAAACATTCCTGGCATTCCCCTACCTCATTCAGAGTACACAGACAATACTGCATGTTTGTTTCTGCTAAAATAAGCAGCTTTGAAGAAGAACAACATTCCCACCAAAATCATCAAAATCCCCCAGTAGGACTGATGTATTCTTTGCAGATATTGTCTTCAACATGAAACAGCTATCAATCCAATTTTTAATCCAATTAACATTTACTAAAATCTCATATTTATGAAAATTAGAGGCTTGCCCCCATAATTGAAATGAAAACATCAATTGTACAGCACAATTACACTGCTATTGAAAACAGGCAAAGGTTTTCACTATGGAGAGGAGACTCTAGATGTAAGAAATATATTTATGTAAGTCTTGTCAGAAATCATCTCTTTACTGCTGTATCAGCTGACTTCCTACAATGTCACATACAACCAGGTTCTAAAGATGCAGGTCTGATCTTAGCTTTAACAACTTGATAATGTTCAGCTTTACACAGCTCCTAACATTCAGAAAAGCATACTTGCTATAGATTATTGGTCCACATGCCTACTTGACATTTGTCCATGTGTCTGGCTACAATACCATGTAACATCACATTAACTACATTTTAACAAGCAGAAAAATATCACTGTCACAAAAAGTCTATCAAAGGTATAAAATGTTTTTTAACATCTACTGTTTCTTTAAGAACTTCCATTGTAAATTAGAAGTTGCTCTGCCATTAGAAACTTCAGCTGACTTCGATAGATTAGTAGAGATTTGTTCTTCTGACAAGGAAGCAATCAATATTCAGAAACTTGATTCAATTATTTCTAACAGATCTATTTATTTATAATTCAAATTTGGGAAAGAAATTAAGAAAAGCTTCTGATCATCTCTTCTGTAAGCCAATTTACAGCTAGCACTCCTGAAAACTGACATTAGTCAGAACATAATTTTTATAAGGAATATATTAGGAAATAAAGACTAGCAAGCCATAACATAGGAATATTCTTAATGGCAGCCACTGTGGCAGAAATTTGGGTAAATTATCATTACTCCACAAACTTCTGAGTGCATTCTAACATGTTCCTTACTTTCCACTCTAAGTAAAATGAAAGGTGAAAAAAAGCTAAGGACAAAGTTTTCAGACTTAAAGTCTATTTTCTTCCTCCAATATTCTGATTCATTCCTGGTGAGCACAATGTTTCCATTTACCAAAACTTTAACTATGGTTCGTGCATCTCATGAATCATTTAATTCCACTACTTTAAAAGTCAAGTCTTGACTTCTTTGCCTACAATGTTTTCATATTTGACAATGCAGGGAGAAAAAAAATAATTATATTATCTGAAAGTTTTAACTAAAATATTAATGGTCATGTCAAATGTCTAGGTTATAACCCAAGGCAGACAGCCGTAGAAGGGAATGACTCATATTGTCTCCTTTGATAAATCTCACAATTCCTGAAGGTACCTAAAGACCACAAGTATCTTTACTTCTCCATTCTAAAAGATGACAATTTCTCATCCGCGATAGCAGGATTTCTCAGTGACAAGTGTTGTGGGTCTAGATGATTGCAGAATCCCAGCAACACAATTTCCAGTAACAGGAGGGTGAAGAGCAAGGCAGAGAACATAATCACTCAGCTGACACTGTCAGCTAACACAGAGACCAGACAAACGTTTAATTAAAACAGTGGTAACAGTTATCTTTCACCTAAATCATACACTGATCAGCATTCAAAATTTGCATGCACACATAGACCCTCCTCAGTCACATATGGTTTCTACCAACACTGCTGTGGATTCATTACAAGAAAAGCTCATCTCACTATGCAACATATCTACTGAGAATAAACACATTTTAACTTCAACATAAAAATGAATCACTCTGCAACCAGAAATCTGAAATTTATAAATAAAAATGAAAGATTAACAAGAAATAGCCTACCTCAGTAATTT
Source organism: Parus major (assembly GCF_001522545.3). Classification (NCBI taxonomy): domain Eukaryota; kingdom Metazoa; phylum Chordata; class Aves; order Passeriformes; family Paridae; genus Parus; species Parus major. Next base: position 31,232,772 of record NC_031771.1, read on the forward strand.
GATGGGAGCATTCTGAAAAAGAAGAATCTCAATTTTTTGTTTCTTTTCCCAGGGACTGTATTTGCCATGTAAGATTCAGTATATAGCCTAAAAAGCAGAATGGGTAACTACAGCTGGATGTTCACAAGAAGAATCTTCCTGAACACTAGTTCCATCTGGACACACAAATCTACAACTTCAGTAAGAAGTCTAGAGTGGAAGTTTTATTGCAGGTGGCCAATGAAGTAATTAAAAGTTTAGATTCAAATCCCTGAACATCACTGGTTGTCTAGTCTGGTTTCTAACTTGTGAGCAAGTGCTTCAATATTTAAGATGGCTATTTGCATGGAGGTAGCTTCTGCCAAGAAATTCTCCTCTCACAAGTGCTCAGAACTCTTCATACTGATGGTTCAAAGATAATTCTGTAAAGTCTCTAAATCCTCTATAAAAAAGCACCACTGTTCCTAATGTTCTATACTACTAAGCTCTGGGACATCAGCAACAAGTTTGTAGCTGCCCTGCAATGGTAGTTATGCTACTCAAAAGCTCTGATAAGCAAAGAAACATCTAATACTAATTTATAACCATCTGACATTGGTTATAACCAACTGACACAAAGTACTGCATATTTCGATTTTGCTCACTGCTGCAAATAAGGTTTTTCTAAAAAGGACATGAAAATGCCATTACACTGATTCATAACATAGTACCTGGTATTCTAGGTATGGATAATATAATTTAAAATAAGTGCTAAAAAAATAAAATTGAATCTGCCAGTCTCTCTTCTTCCTCTGGAACAAACTCACTAAAGCTTGATCTCTTTTTCAAAATTTATATATACTTGACTCATTCTTTCTCCACCCTCTTTAAAAAAAATCATCTTCACCAAGTCACATTTTTTTAAGTTACTTGTGCAGTGACTAAATTATACGAAATTCTCCCCCCCTCACAAATATCTATGATCTCTGCTTGAAAAACATTCCCATTTTTTTTTGTGTTTTGGGTATTACTTGAAAGTTTACAAGAAAATAGGTTACACTTAGCTCAAAATGTGATGTAAATGAAAAATTTCACATATTCAGGAATCAAATGCCTCCCCTATCATCATCTGTGACAATTCAGAAATGATCCTGTTTATTTAAATTGCTAAAAAACATAGTTATTTTGGGCTCAGACTGGTGTAAGTGACAACAAAATTAAGACAATTATATTGAGTTTCTTCAATATATAATAAGGAGCTCTCAAATGTTCTGCAAAGATATCCAAACCTACTAAGACAAGGAGAAACACAAGTGCACACTCCCTGGCATACTTTTTAAGTTTTCAACAGCTTTAGAAAAGCACTTTCGTTTTTTATTTTTGTATCAAAATGTTCACCTTCTTCATTTGGCAGAAAAGAAATAACACCTTAAGACTACTAGAACATTCACAATAGTGATACATCATCAGCAAACAGTTAAGCATTATATTATCCTTTCCTAAATACACTAAATCATAATTTAGAGACTTGCTAGCTGGGTTAGAACTGACTTCTGGGTTCTTCAAATTGGGCAACAAGGACAAAGAAACATCTGCAGACCTGCAAGAGCAGAAATGCATCTCCCTCAAAATTCTCCCACATACTGTCTCACTTGCCAAGATGATTATTTTTGCAAAACAACATGCTATAAGATACAGCACTGGTGAAGCCACACCTCAAATCCTGTATTTAGTTCTGGGGCCCTCTCTGTACTGAGGCGCTGGAGAATGTCCAAAGAAGGGCAACAGAACTGGGGAAGGGTCTGGGGCACAGATCTGAACATGTGAGGGAGCTGGGGTTGTTTAGCCTGGAGAAAAGGAAGCTCAGGAGAGACCTTATCACCCTTTACAACTCCCTGAAAGGTGAGAGTTGTTTTTTTCTCATACCTAATAAGTGATAGAACAAAAAGGAAATGGCCTCAAGTTGCACCAGAGAAGTTTTAGATTGGATAGTATGATTTTTTTTTTCCCCTGAAAGGGTTGCCAAGCACTGGGAAAGGCTGCCCAGGGAAGTGGTTGAGCCACTGCCCCTGGAGGTAGCCAGAAGATCCGTAGATACTCAGCAATATGGTTCAGTGGTGAGCTTGGAAATACTCGGTTAAAGGTTGGACTCTGTGATCTTAGAGGCCCTTTCCAACCTTAATGATTTTACTTTTGTCTCTTGGAGAACTCTAATTTCTGTATCTCATTATGTATTCTTAAGTTACATAGGGAATTTTAATCATAATCACATTTTACTGTAATCAACTTCAGCTTTTAGATTTTTAAACCAACTAAACCAGAATCCAGTAGACTATTCAAATCAAGTATCTAATACATCAGAAATATACCTGCAAACAAAAACTGCCAGGAATTCTACTTGTGGCAAAAAAAACTGAATTATAAAAAACTGAATTATAACCTCCACATAAATTCTGTAAGAGATTTGCCTTAACATTCTTTGTATTTGGAAGTTAAATAGGTCAAAAAAGCAACTTCTATCTAACATTTCAGGTTTTCATTCTTCTATTCTATTCTATTCAAGTAAAACTATGTACAGCTTTTTTTTCTTCTTTACAGTCTTTGCTTATTGTTTGGTTCTTTTAAAGGGTTTTATTAAACTATTTTTCCCTCACCATTAAGCTGTAATGTTATTTCCATTTTCATATTCTTAATATATACCTCTATTAGGTGCTTTACTTGCCTTCATATTGCATTTCTGTGGCAAACAAAAGCAAATTAGGCCTTTAAATGAGCCTGTGAGGAAGAAGCAGTCCTAGTACACAGCAAATATTTTCAGGTACGCAGTACTCATGGACTTGACCCTTATCTGGGACATGCCAGCACAGTAGAGAGAAGCTGGACTTCTAAAGTGAGAAATTTGCAGGATTCAATTTTAGCAGTTTTGTAACTGCAAAGAAACAGTTCCACACACCCTTTTCTCAGCATGCTGCCAGCTTGAGAAGCTGGTGCTGTACTCTGGACAGTCACTGTCACCCTGCAACACCTTTCCACTTTTCTGACATAACGATTTGTGGGTCTGAACAGCCACCTGAATCCAGGATTTGGCCACGTTAAAAAACAAACAGAAAAAAATACTTCTTACTTTATCTTATATTAATCCTCAATATGGTGACTCTAGACCCTTACAGCTCGGTATAAAGCAAAGATGTCAGGACAGCAGGAATAAGGGCTTAGGCTGCTACTGAAGGCAAGCAAAGTCTCTTATAATGGGCTCAGTGTAGCCTCAGTAAAAATCCTTTCTAAAGCCTCTTTTAAAAATAGCTATAAAATTTAGAATCCATTCAATGATTTCACAGAAATAAATACTGAAATAATTTTCAAGCCATAACTAGAGAAGCAGAAGTGTTGTATCCAGTGAATCTAAGTTAGGAGCCAAGTCTGTGAATTGTATAGGACAAGGTACATCTGTGATGTTACCACAATAGATAAATTTATAAAAGAGAAATAAAAGAACCATTTAAACACAGTATCAGATAATTAAGAAAAAGCACCATGGAAGTGTTCCTCAGGCATCTACAAGAGATCTTTACAGGCAAGTACTAGCTGAAAGCATCATAAAGCAGTGGGAATCTGTTTAACATAGAATTTAGTGTACTTCATTAGTGAGCAGGATTCCTAAACATACCTAAATACCTGAAACTGGAAACTGTTTAACAGATTAAATATAGTTTAGTCTTAACAGTAAATAAGCATGAAGTATTTTTAAAAGCTTTCCAGTTCTGGTCTTTTTGAAATTCATAGTGTCCTCCTACATAGACACCATTATTTCTTTATCTGAGACAACATTTTAAAGTGCTACGTGATACATTTTAATTACAAAGTACTGCAACTTATCTTGAAAGTGATGGACATATATTTCTAGTTTAAAAAACATCAATAGTTCTATAAAAACTAGATCACGAGAGCACATATCAAATGCAGCAAAGTTAATTCTACATGACTGTTTTCCATCTTCAACTGATGGATCTTCATTAAACTCCCTTATGACTTCCCAGAGCTTGCAAATGAGTGAACAAAATTATTTTTTTGAATATGACTCTAAATTATTTCAGTTCACAGTACAGAAGTGTATTTTCAAATTATACAGATATGTTTGCATGTATTTGGATATCCTTAGTTACCCAAATTATTACAGAACCAGGTAGATGAAATACGTAGAGCAAAAATGCAGACATTGAACTAATATAAATGAAACAGTTTCAAAATCTGGTTTTGTTGTTGTACAACACTATCTACAAAATTTCTGCTGTAAACAGACATCTAAAATAACCTGATACTACAAAAGCCAAAAATAATTCAATGGAATGGTCTACAAGAAATGTTATAAATACATCTACAAACCAACTATACCTTCAGGGCGTTCAACCTCTGCAGAAATGTCATGCTGCACTTTTTCAATTACATGAATATACTCCACTTTTCCTCCACAGTACTTCTGTTGAGCAAAGGAAAACATCCTTTCCACTTCACAAAATTACACTAGTATCTTTGTGCATGTGATTTCATTCAATAGCTACACCCTCCAAGCTCTGCTATCATCTGCAGTCTAAAAATAAAACGTACTAGAAATATTTGGTATATTTTCATCTGATATAAAAGTGGTGTATGAATAAAATGTGTCCAAATATTGTGTGTGTTGTGTGTGTGTGTGTGTGTGTGTGTGTATGGGGAGGTTAATGTGAGTAAGCATTGATAAAATGTTGATAAAGATACTGAAGTAGTCAACTTTGAATAATCCTAAACATACAACATTCTACTTGCTTTTTTCTAAAACTACTGAAAGAACAAAACCTGTCTTTTAGCAGTAACTAAGTATGTTAATGGAACACACAGGTTTATTTCAATAGTAATACATGCACCACATATTTGTTTATTAACAAGTTACACTGTGGTATTTATAGAAATTAAAAAAAAATAGGGGTGTATACACATATATAAAATGTACAGTCAAAACATTCAAATACGTTTTTGCTATGTTATAAGGATATAAGCAAACAAGGGCTCAATGGGAACAAGCTCTCCTTTTCAAACAAATGTCATACGTTGCCTTAAGAAACGGTGTTGGTGGATTGCAATGCAAATCATAGTATTTTTCCATCTTTTAAAACAGATTTTGCAGCCCAGGAACAAATACCATTTCATTGTAAGGGCTACCCTCCTCTATACTTGGACATGTATTTCCATATAGAAACTCTAATTAACAAAAACAGAATTACACAGATCTCTCTACATGAGCAATTCTAACATACTCTAACACTTTAACATAAGAAGGCCTTTCAAAATGTACTGAAGTATAGAAGAATGAATAAAAACACTATTCACAGAATCATGAAATAGTTATGGTTGGAAGGGATCTTAACTATCATCTAGTTCCAATGTCCCTGTTCACTGCTGCAGTGAACCTTCCACTACACCACGTTACTCAGAGCCCCATCCAGACTAGTCTTGAACACCTCCAGGGATGGGAATTTCACAGTCTCTCTGGGCAACTTGTTCTAGTGCCTCACCCAATCCTACAGGTAAGGAATTTCTTCCTAGTATATAATTTAAACCCAGCTTCCTCCTACTTAAGGCTATTTGCCTCTTTTCCCATCACATGTCCTTGTAGAACGTCCCTTCTCACCAGCTTTCATGCAGGCCCCTTTAGGGAAAAGAAGGCTTAAATTTAAGACACTCACTGTTTTTAAAATGTATATATATTTACAATTTGTATTTACAATAACCAATTCCTTGAACCACAAATTTTTCTAGTATTACAACAAAATAATATTCCTCACAAGTCAGTACACATTGTGGAGAAAGTTCTTGAAATTTAATAAACACTATCTTAGCAACACATTTTTATCTTAGACTCTTGTTTACAAGCCCCTGCACCATTTCTTCATTGCATTAATGCCACTGGTTCTATCAGAAAAGACAAAGTCTTTTCTCAGAGAATTTCTCAGAGCAATTAAAAGAAGTATCAAGATTCTCAGCAGTTTTAAAATGGCAGCAATACACTTTGAAACAACATATATGAGGGGGATTATATTGACAGTAAATACTAAGTTTCAAAGCCTGGGGAGGGAATGTGTAATGGGAGTATTTGCTGCATTTGCTCACAGTATTCTCAGCCTAAAATTGTTGTACTGCAGCATTCCCAAAGCTCCAGCTGCATTTTGCCTCAAGATGGATCACTTGAACATGACAGACTCCCAAAATTGGTTTTCTATATCATCTTTTAGCCGATGGATATAAAGAGACATTCAAAATCTTAATAATTTGTTTTCTTGGCTGCAAAAGACAAGTATTAGACTGCATGCCTGTTTTTCATCAGATGTCCTACTGGAAAAACACAGGTTCTTAACTTAAATATACAAATAAAACAAAACCTTCCAAACCTCATGTTTTTCCAAGGGAAACTTTAACCTACTCTGGAGGTTTCTAATGCTCCCAATCTCTAATCAATAAATGTTTGAAAAAATCACAGACATAAAACAATGATTAGACTGAATTACTGGTCCTCTTTAAATCAATTATTTCCAGACAGAGAAAATTACACAAATTAGCAGAATTCTGTTAGTATTCTAGAACAGAAGCACAAATAAAAATACTTAAATTTTATCCCACACAGGCACCTGGGAGGGGAATCTTACCTTGATCAAATGGTTTACCCGGACTCCACGTACGAAAATAATCATCCTGGAGGGGGAGAAACAACCAAAATTTAGTAAAACGTAAGGAATCCATGAAAAGCTCACAGTATCATAAAAGACAGAAGAAGCATACCAACCTCTACTTCCTAGAAAACGCAGGCAGCAAAATAAAATAAAAAAAAGGAGAGAAAAAGATTACAGTTATCATGATGGGACAAATTACTTACACAGAATAACACAGTGTAATTCAGAGGCCATTTGCATCACTCATCAAGTAAAAATGCCACTCAAAAATGTTACTTACTAGCATGTAAAATGTCTTACAGTACTCAGGTAATGTTTCTAACATTGTTTTTAAATCTAACGATAGTTTTCCTGTACTTTAACTTCAAAGGTATTGAAAAACTTCATTATATTTTCAATGCATGGTTTTTCAAAAGTAAAGCTTCAAAGTCATAATCAATAAAATACAGCTATTTTAAACAATATGTGAATTTTAATAATATAATTTGCTATGTAGTTTTAACTGCATCAGTAAGATCTTTCATTTAATCAGTCTAATTAGATCTATTTTCTACAAATCATCATTATAAACATAAAATATCTTCCTAATTATGTCATCAGCTGTGTTAGGCTTCAATTTCAAGATGGAAAAGCTTAAATTAAATAAATGGTTTTCATGATTATGAGAAATTTGATAATAAATTACAAATTATTGGCTGAGACAATAGATCAATCTGCATATCTCAGATAACAGGTGTCATAGAAAAATGGTTGGAATTATTTATTATTATGTCTTAATCCAACTAACTATTCTCTAGAAAAAAATATTTAAAAGAGTGTACCAAACATTTTAAACTCTGTATAAATTAAAGTTAACAAAACACAGTGGGTATACTCTGTCAAATCCAGCAGTTCCATCCCACTTGATAAAAGATCACTGCAGTAATCTATACCAATTTTAACTACTGAGAAAATGTAATCTCGTACAGTTGTCAAAGCCAGACAGTAAGAAGTTAAAAATGATCAAGCATCAAATATGTCTTTGCAAGTACAGAATGCTTGTTGGGTTTTTACCCCAAAAGAAAAGGAAAAAAAAAAAAAAGTAGTTGCAGCCTAAACCATATTTGACTGATTATGTTTTATTAGCAAAAATGTTGTTACAAAAATTTGTGCTTCCAAAGAGAAAGACAGAAATTAGCAGACTGTAGAAGTACAAAATAGAAGTGTATTTCTGTACCAATACTTAACCATTCCTTTACTCTGGTGCTGAACAGATTAACAATCTACAAATCAGTTTACCTGATCTGCCTTTTTAATTACTATATTTTTAAAGTAATAAAACACACACAGGTGTATCTTTTTTAATCACACACGAAGTAAGCAGGAATTACAATTATGATAGTATTTTTCATATATTCCTCCTACTAGTCACTATGATGTTATTCCTTCAGTGGTGTTCTGAACAGGCTTAAACCAGCTGTAAGGCAATGCTGTTCCAGGAGTCACACCACAGAGGCAAAACTTAAAATTCTTGAAAAAACATCAAAGTGATAGATTCTCTTTCCATGTCTACTAAATCAGCAATGTTCATCCACAATGAGCTCATGCAGAAAATTGGGTTGTTATTAAAATGGTGAAAAATTAGAATATCTAGAACATAAAGCTATTAGAACAAAAGAGAAGTCATCCTGAGCGAGACAAATATCCACTCCAAGGCAAAGCATCCTGCATTTTGCTTAAGGAACAATGTACAAGTGGGGCTTGTATAAATTACACGTTCTCAAGTTGGCCTCAAACCATCCAGAAGATAAATCAATTCTTGTTCATCTCTATAATGCAGACAACTTCACAGATCCTGAATATAATATCCCTCAGGCATTGCTAGAATTCTTGCTGACTTACTTCTGTCTACAAAGCAACTCCATACCTTTCTTGTTATCCTTCTGTGAATCTTTTCCAAGTCTGTTCTCTTGGCAAATAGAATTGTGCAGAGCATTCAAGACGAGCAGAATTATGGATCTATACACCACACAGCTCTTTTTTGCTCTGTATTCTCCCCAGTATGCCTACCCCTCTATTGTCTTTGTAGGCTGTGTCTGGTTTTGCTATTTTTAATTGTATATGACTTGAATAGTTTGCATAAAATTTTCTATCTTAGATCCAAAATATAAATACCCATAAACCATATATAGCTATACTGATTTTCCCTAAAGAATTCATCTTTCCCATCAGCTGCTACTTAAATAAAATCCACTATTGGGTATGTTCAACAAAACCCCTATGTGCCTCTACAAACAATTAAAAATGTTAATCAGTTGTCAGATTAAGTAAAGAAATTGCTTCAATAAATTATAGCTTCTCAATTTTACAAATATTCCTGAAGCTGTTTAACCTTCTGCATAAGAACCTGGCCTTCTCTTACATTCAGACCTTTCCTGATCTTCAGTCAGTAAGTTTGATTATAATAACATTCAATATCCTCTACAGAATGTAATCAAGATCATTATATAACGTACAAAGCCTCATTTTGTAATTTTAACATAAAAACAGAATGAAGGAATACACATTCTACAGTGAAGGCTGGATAGCATCACAGCATCCCTAGGTAAAGTATCCTTTAACAATCTATAAATGCAAAAGTCAATGTATCAGCATCTCAGGACAGAGCCTAAGTCTTCTGAATTTCCTTGCCTTTGTCCTGAGCATGTTAAAGGTCAAGTTGTAGAAGTACACAGAATAAAGTCCAGTTTTTCAATGTTTTCCAGCTAAAGTTATTCATACATTTTAAACAGAAAATTCATCCTTACTGCTCTACTTGAAACTATGTGAAATGTCAGGATTTCTTTCAAGTGTCTCTTTGAAAGACACAAAGCACTTCTAATAGCCATGGATGATGGATTTCAATGAGTTTAATATCCATGCCTTAAAATTATGCATGTTTTAGCATTACACCCATTCAGGGTCATAGTGATGAAGTGTTTCTAAGAACTTAAGCTCATGCTACAATTAAATATGTACTTTGAGACTAATATTTTTATGGTTTTTTTCCTGAAAAGGTCTTACTACAAAAAAAAAAAAAATAAAATCTATGTTGTCTGAAAATCTGACAACCCTACAAAAAGAACCAGAACAGCAGCTTGATCAGCAAAGATATTAAAAAATAAGAAAAAAATATATTCTGCCTTGAACATTTTTATTACTTCTGGCCTTCAATATTCTTCCATATATTTAACAATGTATTCTCACATCGTTCAAAATGAGTTATTCTGTAAGTTTTTAAAAAATACACATTTAAATATGGTGAGAAACAAAAAAGCTCCATGAAAAAAATAAAATCAAACAACAAAAAGCCTAATCCATACATGGCAATGCAGTTATGCAGCAGAAGTTTTCACCTTTAAACAGACACAGAGCCACTGCTCTTCTTACTGTTCTTACTGCTTTTCTTTCCACTGTAGCACATTTGCTACATTATTTAACCAATCTCTCCTCTGCAACATTTTCTGTAGATGCTGCCATCACTTGAAAGGAAATTTGTATTCTAAAGAACACAGTAATACATAGTTGATGAGTGACTCAGAGAACAGCAGGTGTCTATGGGCAAGGAAGGATGTTTCCTCACAAATATTTTCAGACCAAGGTTGACCTGAAAAACTAGATAAAGAAAACTCATCCCTTGTTTTGTATCCTAGTATGGCCTACACAATAAAAGCTAATATATTAAAATAAAAGCTGATTTGTAACAGAGAATCCATTAAAACTGAAGCAGTTTTCTAAACTTATAATTATCTTTATATTTTATTGAAAAACAATTTCACCACTGCAGCACAGGGATACTGTTATTTATGTGACTTTCAAACTACCAACTTTAGAAGAAGTCTCATTGTCAACTGCACAATGTCAGGCTTCATTTGTAATAACTTTCCAAGAAACAATACTTTCTAACAGTTAGGAAAGCAGGAAAAACAAGATTTCCTGAAGACTGTACAACACTGTTCAACAGCAAACTTAATTCTGCCTATACAAAATTCCACTCAGATTTTATATGCCTTACCATAATGCAAAAAATACATTTTACTGCTGGCCTCACTATTCCTATAGAGGGGATGGTTTGCTTTTAACAAAGAAGAGTTACATATTTCAGTATGTAGAAGGACGTGGAACTGCATTTGACAATTTTAGAAGCAGAAGTTTTTCTGGCTGCACACGCTCCCTAAAAACTTAAAACCTACAGTATTTGATTCAGATTTTTTCCTCACTGCCATTAGCTGTTTTCCTATTGAGTATTTCACTCTTTATAATTTCAAGGAGTTCTCAATGGGCTTTCCACTGCAATTCTTCTATCTGCATCTCAAGTACACACATCTGCTTCTCATCTGATACGAAAGCTCTTTACCTCTTTTAGGCTAGGTCTTTGCTATTTGGTAGCTATGCTATTTTCAGACTCCACTTCAACAAGCCAACTCAGTTCAGCCAACTGTCCCACATCGCAGCTCTCCTCTTGTCTCAAGCTCACTTCTGCAGAAAACTTGAGCTCACCAAGTATCTCCCCCCTCACATCTTTGCACCCGTCCAATAGAGGATTTCTTCTGCCCCAAACCTCCCCAGAGAGTCTAACATATATTTGTATCCCACTTCTCACTGAAAGAGCTGGGGCAGGGTTGATATGGAAAACCCACTAGTCCTAAATACTGTAGTTTCCTTAAATAAGAGAGGGCCTCAGACAGCATACACAGAGTAACTAACACACACACATGTCTAATGAGAGCACTATCTCAAAACATAAACCATAACTGAGGAACCAAAAGTTGCACCAGGAAAACACATTATGTTTATGTACTGGAAAATTCCTCAACCTGAAACCTGAACCAGTCTGGAATTCTCATCCAGGATGCAGACATGCTGTTCAGCAGCATGTGGATACTCACTTGCCTATCAGATGCTGGTTTTCATCTTTGCTGACGTGCAGAGACATCTGATCTATGTGAGCCGTGTGAGCACTCTGCTGTACAAATGAGGAGTGTTAGCTTAGCTAAATGCAGGATAGTACACACATGAGAATAAGGCAGATACTACACTCCCCAGAACCCTATTAACTATCACAGCATCTCACATATCTCAGAACATCTGTGAAGGCAAGAAGCCAGGATGAACCATGTGCTCCTTAGAACATTTTTTGCTAATTGTCCCAGGTGCATTCAATCGGTTGTGCTTGATCTGTCAGACCTTATGTGATATCATATAGCTACAGGTCTGCAGTAAAGCTAGGAACAGAACTAGTTCCAGGAGGGCAGGGACTGCTGTATCTAGCACATTTTTTTGGCTCAATACTTTCTTCTCAACAGGATCTCCTTTTTCTCACCAGCTGAAATACCTGTTATGCTTCCATAAAGCCACATTTAATAACTGCACAGAGCAGGAATCCTTCTGAATCAGTTTAAAAAAAAACCCCACATTTATTACACTTAGGAAATTAGAAGAAAACAAGTCCAGAATATATTTACAGGCTAGAAAAATGGTGACTTCTGCAAGCTTTGACTGCAGATTAAGTCTCCCATTAAAAACAATCAGTTTAGCCAAAAACACCAGGAGTTCTGTGCCAAAAGAGCTCAGATACAGATAAAGGCAGTGGCCCTTCACATCAGTACTTCTGATAATCAAGGAGTCAAGACAACAATCAGTTTAGTAGCTCAAAGAATCAACATGAGAAAAGCACTAAAATAATGAACCACCCCAGAGGTGATATAAGCATTGTTCCTCTGGCAGATAAAGACATAATCACCTGCAGGCAAGATAGACCTTTGCTGCAGAACTGCTCTGCCACTTGTCTGGCACCCAGCCTCCATGAGCGGGGTGCAGCCTGACAGGTGAAAGGACACTGGCTTGCTGTTCAGTGCCACCCTCCAGGGAGGCTGATGTCAGCTTCCTCCACAGCTCCAGCTCCAGTGCCACCCCTGAGGCCTGTATTCATGGGGCTGGCAAAGCACAATTAGAATCAATAGCTGCTTCCAGTGACTCTGGCACTCAGCTCCTCGCATTTAATGTTCATCCCGCTGCCTTCCTTTGCCTCGTGTTTCTAGTACCATTGATGAAGCTGGGCTAGGAGCCACCACTTTTCAGCCCTCTCTGTTGCACAGCTCCCATTCAGTAAGATTTCTGTGGATGCTATTTTGTACAAGCAGAGTTACTAACAGCAAGTTTGAATAGCACAGTATTTGAAATCACTTGTCAACAAAAATACCAAAATGCTCACTAAAGCATATATTCAGAAATATGAAGAAAATAATGAAAACCATTTTGAAAAGAAAGGAATTAATATCAAAGCACAAACACTATAACCTTCTAAGCTTATAGTAAAATTTAAAACATTGTTTCTTTAAAAGTGCATCTCATATTTCTCATCATGAATAAAAGAAATAATGAACCATCTTTTCACCACAAATTCAGAAAGTTCTGGTCATGTCCCTCCTATTATACTTTCAAGATTCAACTTGTGAAGTTTTGCTAGACAAGAGGAGGGGGAAAAAATGAGAATAGATTATATAGATGAGGTAAAAGAATATCTGTGGGACTTTCAAATGCTTGCTCAGGCATTTCATACGCCTGTTGCTGTTCCATTTCCTCAGGTGTCACTTCACTAATGCACCAGCAGCTCAAGGCAACAAGAGTAAAAATCACTCCCTGATCCTCTGCATACAGTTCCACAGACAGCCAAGCACCATTAGACCATGCAGGGGGCTCAGATCACCTACCTGGGGCTGGAAGGAATTTACCTAGGTATGTTGAAAAAGAATGACAATATGATTATGAGGCTATGGTTTGTGTCTATCAAAAAAAAAAGAAAAAAAAATATGAACTGTATAAAGGAGATCTCTGGAAATTGGAATAAACAGCTAACATCTTAAAAAACAGAAGCTAAGAAAGAAATATTCAGTGCAGAGACACACCAAAGGTGCTTGACCAACCAGAGAGCCTTGTACAATGAAGTAGCAGTTTTGTGCACAAGGAGACAATGGTGGGTGTGCTGCACCTTCTGTATCAAATGCTGCACTATTCCACATAGTGGAAATGACAGGAGCTCACATAATTCAGCTTTTCAAACTCTTCTCTCTCCCTCCCCCCACCTTTTTTGTATAATGCAGCAATAAAAACTTGCATCATATTCAGACAAAAGTACTGTAAGATGTGAAGGACACACAGAGGGCACAAGGACACTAACAGTCTGGGCTTTAAAGGTCTATTAAATGTCTAAGAAAGGATTTGTAAAGGCCTTGGCTCTTACACAGTTTTTGAGAAACATTTTTCAACCATATCTGACCACAGCAACAGAAGGAAAAAAAGTACTACTCATTAATTTTCATTCAGGAAGGTGAAAATTTGTCTTTTTAGAATGTCAGGGATAAAAACCAGGAATCACTTACAAAACAGACACTATACCACTGTTGACATCGCTTTTGTTTGTTTGTTTTTCAGCCTAGAGAAAATCAATGACAAAGATAATCATGATATCTACCATATCATGCCAGTTGCATGGACAGAATTTTGGTATGTTTCTCCCAGCAGAGGAGAAAAAAAGCCTCTCACACTAATGCTCAGAACAATGTTCTAGTCTACCTCTCATTGCCATGGAGACAAAGAACACCCTAGAGTGTGAAAACAGTCCAAAATGGAAGAAATTTAGCAATACAAAATATGAGAGAGGAATTACAGTGTTACTGTCATTACAAAGCAAATAAGAACAGATGTGTCAAGAGAAAATGGGATGGAAGGAAAAACACACGTACACAACATGCTTGCGACATAACAGAGGGAAGTACTTAAAATTACTGGTCACAGTTCAAGAGTGCTACACAGACATTAAGAAAATAATTGCTATCTAAAATTAAGGAATTTAAATAAGATGTCATGCAGTTTAATGTCGTAAAGAGAACAAGTATATAGACAAGAGAAAATAAGGTTGGTAAGGAAAAAAAAAACTATTAACTCAGTATCCCTTTTTATAGGAAGTATACAAAGAAATTCCCACACTTTTTGCCAACATTAGAAAATTACAAATTTAGCAAACTGAAGAACAAGACAGAAGAAGCACATACAGATTTCAGGGTGATAGATGATTTAGTACAGTAGTGGTATCATCATGTCATTTGGGCAAATACATACACTTCAGCAAGCAATGTATTTCTGAATTGGGCAGAATTATTAGATAGATTTGGAAAAGATCAGCTGTCTCACTGAAAAGAAACAGTTACTCTACAGATGAAAAGGATTTCACTGAACAAATGAACCAAGTCCAGGTTAATTTTGTAGAAAAATATTTGCAAACCAAATGTCCCATGCTTAAGAAGAAATTGAGGCTTTAGTTTATCTCCTTAAGATACGTACTTCACAGCTACAACTTCTTTTCAAAATCATTCCAGTCATTGTAGGAAGAAATTATAAGATTTGTCCTCATTCAACCTATATTTAAAGTGAAATTTAAGTCTAAAATTTACAATATTGCTATATTACTTACCTATTCTGAACTTTGTCTAATTAGACACTTAATTTCCAAGAAAAGCTCTGTTTATATTAGTGGAGATTAATATAAACACTACAATATTTATCAGATAAATCAAGAGAGGCTGCTGTCTGAAGGAGCCGTCTAATGTTCCAATATTTCAAATACTAGTTCTAGAATGTCCACAATTTAACTGTTTTTTCCTCATTCCTTAAGAGATACCTGGCTCATGACATTTTTATTATTGTATCTGCTAATAATAAATAGCAAAAATGTTGACAACACTGTACAGTCCAATTATTTCCTCCCTTGACAAAAGCTATGCTAAGGTAAGGCAAGAGAGTGGCAACAGTTTCAAGTAAAATGCATGATGGTGATACCAAGTGGATAAATGATACAAGAAGCTTAGGCTAAATCCTACTGTCAGTGAAGCTTAAGAATCCCAAATAAAAGTAAAGTAATTTTTAGGAAATAACTGATGTTTTGTTTCCAGCTGCTATGCCTGTGTTACAGGGAGTTAAGGTTGTTTTGCTATCTTAACCATTTGTGGTGAAAAACATGTAAGAAACTCCCACATTAAGTAAATCCTAGGTAGTTAACATTCGTTAAAACTATTTTAATATATATTAACTTTCCTAAAATACCAAGAAAATCAGGATACGTTACAGAGAAACATTGAGTTAAAATACCCTACTTACCATGCATCTACAGAAACCATAAAAGTTGAGGAATTGTGGCCTTCTGCTGGCTTTCAAACTGCAGCTGTAGGCTTACTGACTGCAGGAGCAGCAGCAGCAAGAAAGAGTTCAGAGTGGTTCAGCTTCCCCTATTAATACTCCCAGATACAGCAAGACATCTGTGTATGGGACACAATTGCTTTGCCCTCCTGAGCCTTCATTTTTCAGAAGCTGATTTATTCCAAAAGTTTGGGTATAGTTCTAACCAAGCTTCTCAAAGTCAGCTCCTAGAGTGCTCCTCTCTCAGGCATGTAAATTTATCAGGCATCATCTGCTTATTTACACACATCTTACCTCAGCAAGCAAGGAAAAGAAAATGAGGGTTCCTCTATCTCCTAAACACAAGTAGAGATACTACCCTTAATGTCATCCTTAACATCTTTATTGAGCAGAGGTGACAATATGTGCAAACCCACACTTTGCCACCTTGTGCTTTTTATGACTGTTTTTAATCACTAAATGTTATCTGTCAAATCTGCTGCATCAGAATAGTCTTCTTCAGGGAAATTGCTGAAGAATGACTCTCCTCCAAAATGGCTATCTTCCATTGGTTCCAAAGGAAATAAAACCATTAGTTGTTTTTCTTAAGAGCAAAGACTGGCTTCATTCTCGTTGTGAGTAACAGCAGCTATTCAGAAAAAAAAAATCTTTTCAATATGCAGGGCTCCGTAAGAGAACATTATTTCTCAGACCCTGAAGCAGTAACTTTTACTGATGAAGCCTAAAGAATAAATAAAAGCATTAAAAAGATCAGGAAAGGATCTACAGGATTTTAAGCACAAGTGGAAATTTAGAAATACAAGAATTATTCTTTTAATAAATTCACACAGGATAATGAACAAGTATATCACCAAGTGCTAAATTTCTTGAAGGAATTATTCTTACATGCAACCTAAATTTAACTCAGAGTAATGGACTCATTTCTTGTAGATCTTAGTGGCTGCATTATTCTGAAATATGTTTTCATATGCACTGTAGTATGAAGTTCCTGCTTTATACGAAAACCTCCAATCAACCTCAGCATGTGGTGCTGTAGGATGCCCTGCAATACATCCTGTAGAGAAGAGCAAAACAAAGATCAAGAAGCAGCCCTTTCCTAAATGGTTTCCAGAACATTGGTATAGATCCTCTGATAGGAGACATCCTGAACATGAAACAGGACAGGACAAAGTTCTATGGTAAGAAATATCAGCAAAGACCAAGCATGAGAAAGGAAAGTCTCATTACCTGCATTTGGAACTGATGAAGGAAAAACTACCCTAAATTTAGAAACTTCTGAAAGAAAAAAAAGTCTATTTGCTGGTATCCCTGCTGGTGCAGAAATATTTTCAGACAAGATAAATAAATGTTTGAATGCTAACTCCCTTTCACTGACTAAATTAAAGGACTAGTTTACCCACATCAAAATTAAAAAGTTATGTTTATCAGAATGTCTAGATCTTAACTGCAAACTGCCAATACCAAATCTCTTTGAACTATTACAACAAAATACCATGATCAAGACAATTATTTAACAAAGAAATTGTATCATGCTACTTTCACAACCTTACTGCACCCCTAGCATCTTCCTCCTTTCCCATCTACAAGAGCATTCTGTTATCTCAGTCCCTCAGGTCTTATGTCAGGTTATTATGGACTTTAATCTCAAACCTAGCAGATTCAGACCTTGCCAGGATGAGTGACAAAGGATAATCCCACTGGCTGCAGGAAACCCTGCTGATGCTTCAGTACGTGACACACCAAGTCTATGCTGAACTCACAGAGGAGCAGTGTATTAGAAAGGACTATGCTGCTGGAAGTGTTTTTACTTCTGAGGAACTGAACATTGAAGACTTGACTAATTTACTAGGGGTAAATTCTTAGCAGCTGCAATTACAACTGACACAACTCCTCACACATGCACGCGCACACCCCACCCCCGAAAAGGAAGATTAGCCTTTTTGGTATCCAATTAGGAAATTGCCTTCTGCATTCTTGAGTTTGCCCTCTGCTTCAAGCACAGTGAGAGTCTTCAATTTGCCTTAAAATAGAATTATATTGCTGAGCACTAAAAATCTGCTGTATCCTGCCCCAGAATGAGATTAATTTCAATGTTGCCAAATGTTCATCATTTGTACAACATACAGTGCAATTTATTTGGGGATCTTTCCAAATAGAAGGCAATTTGTGAACTTCAGCCTCTTCCAAATCTTTCCTTCACTCTTAGCTTCTGGTTAAGCCCTGATGCAGTGCTCTATATTAAGGATGAAAAAACACAGAACTCTCTACTCTTTCTCACAAAAAGTTACTGTCTTTTCCGTTCAGAAATTTTCTGCAGTACTTTAATGAGACTTATTATTGTTAAAAGCCTAAACCGAGCTAAAATGATAGAAGAACAAATTAAATGTTCTTTTTATAGTACCTCTAAACCCCAGTCTACATTCTTGTAAGAAATTCCATAGCCTTATGCTGTCAAAAAAAAAAAAAATTCACTGAAAACCACCTCACCTCATTTTCCATTTTACTATACCTAGTTCCTAAGCCTAGATTTCAGGAACATTTCCCCACAGACTTGACCCAAAATCCACATACACCTATTAAGGTTTTTCCAAATATTTTTTCTCACCTTAGGACCAAGCTGCACCATTATTTTAATCACTAGAAGAATTAAAAAAAGGTCACGCTTAAATTATGCAGAAAAGGAGACTGACATACAACTAAATACAATGATTCATTGAGCATATCCAGCCTGCCTGTTGTTGAGTTTTTCATACTATCCTAAACTCTAACACAAAAAATAATTACTCATCTTTTACTAGCTGGAAGAGGGTGGAATTACTTGCCACTACTTTTTGTTTTACACAGAGGATCTGTATTCAGCTTACTTCATAAGGAAATACAAAGAAGCATAACCTGCCTTATTAAATAATGCTTCTATCACCCATTAAACACATTCTCTTCTTTCCTTATTACAGTGATGTTGCTATAGAAATTAAGTATTTTTCTAAACACAGTTCATTAAATATGGCATGTCAAATTCAGCAAGGTACTCTATGTGTCTGCCAGCAGCTTTCCTGTCCAAGTGAAGTTTGGCACAGAGGAGACTGATCTAGTGAAAAACAGCTGAGACGTCCGATTTCCACACAGGGAAACAAGATTACAAAGAAAACATCATGGACAACTATTCTGTTAATTTAATTCCATGCTGATTCTAAAAGAAGTACACTATATAAGTGGAAGGAGAATCAGACTTTCAGTCTGCATGTCCTCTTTGCCTGACATTTCCTTGTTGATGTTGATGTTAATATTTGATTCCAGCTTGTTGTGTAAAGGTTTTGCAGCTATCAAGTAGATTGATAGGGTACAGCAACTAAAACCAGAAACACTTTGGTTGTAAAAGCAGCTATACTTACAGAGAACAACAGCTCAATGCAGCAGATACAGTGCTAATGACAATTTAGAAAATTGTCTGATCCACCATAAAACTGATCTCTGAAATACTGCACGTATCATTGCCTTCCTCTGTCATGTAAGTTTTGCAATAAAAAAGTTACAAACCAAGACGAGGGATGAAATCCTCAGTGCCCTTACTGTGTGTTTACCTACAAACTGTGTGTCAAATTGTCTTAGTTACAGTGACAAACAAGCAGCAGCAGAATGTCATGGCTGTCAATGGGCTAGTTATAAAAAAAAAAAGCAACATACCAAATCTTTGCAGTGAATTCAACAATAAGAACTGCAGCTAATACTTAAAAATAGATGCCAACTCCCTTCTTCAGTTTATGGATATGCTTAGTAAAAACACACTTCATATAAAAACTGCAATCATAGCTGAAAAGAAATAAAATGGCCTGAAAGGGCACTTGAGTACATTAACATTTCAGTCCATTTCTTCTCAGTGATACTTTAAAGACAGGTTGAGTTCCCCTCTCAACTAGTCCTATTTTGTCAGGATTAGGTGATAGAAGCAAAAAAAGCAAAATGTTTTCCAGGTCAACAGCTATGACCTACTACATTGAAACAACAATTTTCCTTCTTAAATACTTGAGAGAACCTGTCTGCTTTGGATTGTGAGGTCAGTTGGGAACTGAATCCTTACGCCAAGCCTCTGCATCCAGAGTTCATTTTCCTCTGCGGACCTTGAAATACTGTAGGAAAATCATGGTGCCTTTGAACAAATTATGTTTCGTCCTAAATTCTCTACTAGAGCATTTTCTCTAAGATTTTAGGAGAGATGGTCCAACCATGCTGTTAGATCCAAAAGTAGGTAACACTGCACCAACCTCACTGGCCTGGGATTGTGTTATCTTCCAGCCCTCCCCCTTGTCAATATGGAGTGAAATTTAAAACTATTTGAAAAATAAAGTGTTGCCTCAGCAGCATCAGTGCTACAACATTTAAAAGGCTCAGAGGAGAAATATGTCTCTAAGCTGCCCTGCTGAGCAATTCTAACAAAACCTACAGATAAAAGAAAGGAGGTAGAATTAGTCTACTCTTTGCTGTTAGGATCAACACAGAAACAGATGTACTTACTCTAATGAGATAGGGAAATTACTGCACCCAAACCAGACAAATGGAGACAGTAAGACAACCACAACAAAAAAGCAGACCACCTTTCTAAGATATAAAAAAATGTGTCCATCCTCCATTCTATATTCTTTTTAACTAGACTAGAAAGCAAGTTTCCTAGTCTGGTAGTGGCACTTAGCAACAATTTCTAAATTTGTAAACCAGTGCACAGAGCTTTATGTTTGTGGCAAGGTACACATAAATACACATAATTTTTCTCAAACATATTCTGCAATTTAACTTCTGTAATTATGTATAATTTGTGTTACATCTAGAAAGAAAATTACTTATTTATTGTATCATTCTCCCTCAAGTATTTCCTGTACCCTGCTAAATAAATAAGCTAGAAAATAATGGATAATTGTACATTCTGACTTAGAAAAGAAGTGAACATCTTGTAAACTTCCTCAACAGAACAGTACCAGATGTAATATTTAAAGCTTGCAATTTACATTCACAAATTACACAAAATACTATCAAAAACTGTTTAGTGAACAAGGTTTTAATAACTTCCTTGTATTTCTGAAGTATAGCAAAGTCTCTTATTTAATATTAATTTTCCATATAATCATAAAATAAGTCTAGGTTGTGAAACACATTTGGAAATCATCCAGTCATAACCATTGCTTAGCATGTCCAATTACAAAAGGTTGCAGAGTCATGCCCAGTCAAACATTAATCTCTAGGAACAGAGATTCCAACTCCTGCTCTGGGTAACCCATTCCACTGCTTGTCTACTCTCACAAGAAACTGTTTTTATTTCACTTAATTAAGGTTTTCATGTTGTAACATGTACTTTACCTCCAACCCCATCCCTGCCTATCAGTAAAGAGAACAGCCTGGCTCTACCTTGTCTAAACTACCACAAAGGGCAGTTGAAAATAGAATAAAATCTGCCTTAGTCTTCACTACTTAGGATTATTTTCTCATCCTCCTCTCATGCAGACACTTTTCAAGGATGTTCTAAACATTTCTTGAGAGCCAATAGGCAAAATCAATTAAGTCCATGTTTTCTTATTCTAATGCACTAGATACTCAGTATTAAAACAGATATCCAAGTCTGGGATTTAAAAAATATCTGTAGCACATAAATGAGGATTACAACCTAAAAAAAATCCCTTTTTTACCCTCTCCATATAGCTAAAAAACAAAACAAACAAACCAAAACAAAAAAACAAACAAACAAAAAAAAAAACACCAAAAAATCAAAAAAACCCACAAAACAAACAACTCACAGATCTATTTTCTGCTGTGAGGACCTAGAATATAGTCAAGTCAGCTCTTCTTCTACAGCATAGATTGAATACTGGAACTGAGTCTATGAATATCTTGCCAATTTCTGAGTTGTTACAGTGTATTAGCATCGACAGACCTTATTTTCAGTCACACACAACATTTTCAAGATTACAGCTCAACAATTCTTTCTAATAAAGTATTTAATGCAGAATGTTTTGTATAATAGCTGACATGCTTAGATAATATTAAAATGACCTATGAAAGAACAGAAGCACAACAATATCTGTAGTTACAAGACTAGGGTTAATGGATTTAAACTGATAAGAGCACAAAAATACAGGCTAGATACACGGAAGAAATTTATTTGGATGAAGATAGTGAGAAACTGGAACAGGTGGTCCAGAGAGGTGGCAGATGCCCTGTCTGAAAACATTCAAAGCCAAGTTGGATGGGACACTGAGCAAATTGGTCTAGTTGAAGACATCCCTGCTAATGGCAGGAGGTTTGCACTGAAGACCTTTAAAAGGTCTCTTTAAACATAAACCTAAACTATTCTAAGAGTTTATGAAATACACAGAGAATTTGTTTTTATTGAAAGAGCTATATACTACTAAGTAATATACTATACTTAAATATGATAATACTTAAACAGAAGACCAAAACTACAAGAACTGTTCTACTACGCCAGCCATATCTTTATTTCAAATCTCTATTCAATACATGGCAGGGTTTTGATTGCCTTTTATGATGAAATCTATTCAGTAAAGAAAAGCATGTATTTCTATTCAGTAAAGAAAAGCATGTATTTCCATGTTTGTTCTGGCTTGACGGTACTGCTTGTAGCTACATCAGGATCAATGGCTGCACTTATTTACAAACTTAAGCTCTCTTGTCACCTTCCAGATCCCAAATCTGTGCATTCTCTAGAAGTGGCAAACAACACATTTGAACTTAATCATAAATCCTGTTGAAGAGACTCCCACACTGTTAAAACTCCTTTGGCTTTTTACCCCAAGTCCCTTTACGCTAAGTTATCTTTAAGTTTTCAACACAGAGAATGAAAAATATTTGCTTTGCTTTACAGTGAAGGAGGAAATAGAAACAATACTGACCTTTCAATCTGGATGCATATCTGCATGCAGATTTACTGCCTGAATAGCTTTGTCTGATATTAAGAAATTTTTTATCTCAGAGCTAGAGTTCAGATTTTAAAGCACTTACTGGGGCAAAGTGCTTTTCAATACCTGTCCTCCCACTACACGTATCATTAGCCTGACTGCAGCTTTCCTACTTACACAGAAATACTAAGACTACTCCTGGAATTTTACAGACATCTGAACGTGGACAAGCACTTTTCACAGTTCTCACACATATGAGTCAAATACAAAGAATTCCACTGTATATTATTGCCATCATCAGGAAAGAAACCTTCACTAAAGCACTGAAGTATTTACATTATAAATAAGCAACACATTTTTGGAATAAAATATCAATTTTATAATAGTATGCTTTGTTTTGGTTTTCACTAGAAAGTAGAGACTGTGTCTCAAGTGGCTAGTGAAAACTACTGACTTACTAAACAGTCTGATGGCTTACCATGTACATGTACACGAATCCAAGAAATTCCTCTTACCTACCTGCTATCAGATACCAAGCCAGTTATTTTCCAGAAGTGTACTGAAAGCACATAAATCCTGTTTCAGTACTGCATACCGAAGTCTATACACATATTCATTACACTTAAAGAAATAAGCATCTCTTTTAAACTCTGTGTTTAATTCCACAGTAAAATGTGACAATTTAGACAGTTTTGTTAGGAGGTACACAGATACACACATACATATATAAGCAACATTTCTAACAGGAATATGTACCTCTACATGTTACGGTTTTTTTAAATAATCCGCATTTTAGTTCATAAACATATTTATCTAGATTTTTCTTTTTCCTAAAAATTGAGGAATATGAAAATGAAGCAGAATAAACAAGTTAAGGCACCCACCTAAGCAACTGCTCACATTAAACTACTAAACACAGAAACAGAATTGTCACAAGAAATACATGAAGAAAAAACTCAATCTTTAAGTCTACAAGAAGGAAACACTGAACAGAATCCAAAAGCCTATTTTCTGACTCTTTACAAAGAAAGAACAATTTAGGACAATATAAAACAACTTTAAGACTTGGATCATTTATTTTTTCGTATGTGTGTTTGTACATGTAGCACATACTTGCACTGCTGTCACTTGAGTTGCAATGTAATTCTACCAAAAAGCTTTGTGCTAGGCTAGTATCTCAGACAAATCAAAATAAAAAGTATAATTGAAGCAAAAAGCCCAGCCAAACAAGAACAAAAGAAGAAACACTCAAAAACTACCAAACACAAAAACACAGAAGACATTCTAGAGTTTATCAACAGCCTACTTTAAGATGTGAACTTGAAAACAATGACTAACAACTTCGTCTGTTAATTCAGGGAACTATCAGCATCTGCATTTTACAGGATCAGAGAAAGAAAAGTTCAAGTTGGCATGAACAGGAACAGTATATGGAAAACTGACCAAGTTAAAAAAAAAGTTGACATTATTAGAAACACCTGATGAAACAAAATTTGGACAGATGTGCCAAAGTCACCAGCTGCATATAATCACTGCAAAGAACACTTAAATCCAGAAGTACTAGCAGAGTTAGGCATATCTCTGGGTGAAAATACTCAGCTACACTAAACAAGATTTAAATAAACAGCAGTATCAATCCTTGTACTCCAAGCAGTCAAACTAGCATTGCTAAGGATGCTACTAATATACAGCCCACTGTAAAATCCCTTTATATATCATACAAAGTTCCTGCCACAATAGCCAGTCATATCCTTGTTAAATACATGTATTTTTTGTCCAGTTTCAATAAGAAAGATTGATTTTCCATATTTCTTTTATGTCAATATAGAATTCAATACATGTAAGAAGATATTCTGTTTTAGTTTCACCACTTAAAACAACCAAAAGTAAGGAGATTTATTTTATTCATCAGCTTTTTCCAAACCCTAAGCACTTCAACATGTTACTGCTATTTATGACTTCGTAATTTTCAGCACTCAATTTTAGGGTAGGTTTTTTTTTTTTTTCTTCCCCGAACTTAGGGCACTTCATAAACAACATGGATGGCATTATACAATTTTGAAAGAAAATATGACTTTATAAACATGATGCCATTTATTTACATGGTGTTATGGGGCATTATCTTTGCTCATACCATAAAAATGCATACTGAAAACTCCACTGATCTGACTAAGATCTGCTTTATTCTTGCCTTCCCAGAGAAGGATCAGAATAATTCAATGGCAATATTTTTACAATTAGACTTGATGATCTTAAGGATCTTTTCCAACATTTTCTTCTCCCAGATTCTCAATCAGCCACTGACCCATATTAAATACTCCACACCCACACCATCTCCATTATAAGCATCTCCATTTAAACATCAGCTCTCTTACATATACCACCATGCAGATATAAATCAACATGACAAAATAATACAAGATTTGCAGCCTATCATTTCCACAAAACAGTCCAAGAGCATTTTAGGAAGAAAGGAGAAATTATGGCTACACATGGCCAAAGCTCATTCAACTAAAAGGAACAAAGAAAATCAAAAGGGGGAAGAAAATTAATTTTAAAAATGCTATCATTGAAATTGCTCCAAAACAAAGCAATTTTACACTTCACGTGTTCAGCTCCTTGCTGCCAGCCGACTTCTCTTCTGTCAATTCAGCTTACTGTAGATATCAAAGTTTCAAGCATCTTAGGGTTTGGATGAAATTTCCGTTGAATATTTTGTACAAAATGTGCATGCTTTGACTGACAAAGCCAATTACTTATTCTATCTATTTCCAACAAGTACACCAGGAAGAAATTAATTCTTTAAGCAACTTATATAATTTATGCCAAGTACCAGTCCTTCCATCCCTCTGCAATGAGCTTCAATGCTCAGTGCTCAGGCTGAGTTTTTCAAGTGCACAACGCATCCTAGAAGACTCTTCCCCCAGGTTATTTCTGTTTTGGTCTTTCTTTAATATCTTGTAAAATAAATAACAGCAACAGAATTTTAACAGCACTGCTGCTTGCCTTTCTAAAATGGAATACCCACTATCTGGCCATACATACCAGAAAAGAAAATAATCATCTATGGAAACTAGGAAAAATAAGTACTGCAACAACAGTTTAAAACCTCATTTAGTGAAATCAAAAAATAACCACATGTCAAGCCCTACTTGTGCCCTATTATGAAATTCCTGAAAGATACGGAGATCTCAAAGATAAGGACAAAGCAATCTGCAATCAAGAGAACAAGTCCTCCTTATCTATACCAATCATCAGCTGGCAGTTTTGTCAGCAGCTCCTCAAAGAAAAGTGTTGCAGCAGTGATATTCCATACTTATGGCTCCAGCCTATCTCAATTAATAAAACCTAATACAATAGTTCTGTTCATACAATGCACAGTGATAAATATGGAAGACTGGGAGACTATGCTTCAGAAGAGGGCTGAAAAATCCCAGTTAATTAACAGAGGTTAAGCTGGTTGTGCTTACTGATCTGGTTTGGTTTTTTTTTTTTTTAATTCAGACGAAAGTAAGAAAACCAGAATGAATTGAAGACAATAAAAAGTAAAGAAAAAATCATGACATGTTTGGTTTTTTTCCTAGTTTTGTTTCTATTTTTTTTTCTGAGGTGAATTTTGGTTTTTAGTTGCCATCTTGATTTTCATCCAGTAACAAGGACAATTACATAATGAACTATTTATATTTTTGTCTTTAATGCACTGGAAGCAAATCATGTGTCCAAACAGTATGACTGTTATTATAAAATAATAGTTGAAGCAATATATTTCAAAAACATGAAATCACAACCTGGTTTTCAGAGTTCTTTTTGGTCACTAGTATTGGTTTTGGAAGCAGATTAAATAAAAGATTCACCCAGCTTGTATGTTTGCTAGGACTGGCATAAGCTGAAAATAATTTTTTAAGTTTCCATGTGACCCTAACTGTTCCTCCTGTGAAACTGAAATTCAGTGAAATTGAAAAAAACTCAACAAGAAGCACCTCTTTTCTGGTCTCAAAATGTATGGACACCCACAAGACTGAGAACTCACCTACATTTCCACTACTTATGGTACACAGACTTTTCCATGTTCTTTATTAAAACTATTCTACTGTCTGTGGCTTTACATTTCAAGTGAATCCATCTTGTATTCATTCTACTAGAGTTCCTGTGCATTTAAATATTTCCACTGACATAAATGGTTCTTGTTTTAGAATGTATGCCACTGTATGTAGGCAACTAGCCCTGCCACATGGAACCATCTACCCCAACTTCCATCTCCAACTGGAACAAAGAACAGACAGCTGCAGTCTCTTATTGAAGAGACAGACTGATCAATAAACATGGACAGAGGTCTTTAGAGAAAGAAAGCAAAGCAACATCTTTCTCATTACCATTCCTTCTCCCTGTCAGAGTCCTCAAATATTAAGTATTTTTTAAAATGAAAATTACTTTTTCATACACTTTATCACTTATTTTGCTCTTTTAATATTTATTCTAATCCTATATTGTATCTTGAGGGATAAGAAGAAGGAGAATGACAATGTACCCCACAGAATTATACAGGAACTTAACCACATCTTCTAATTTGTTTTCTATCATTTTCTAATAGTTGCTAACATATGATTTGACTTTCTTTTTGGTCAGGTGGTTCCTATTAGTAAAGGTGATGTCCCGTAACTCGTCATCTGAATTCTGAATGCATACCAACTGGACTACTTACAGAAGAAACACTACTCAAAATTAATTAGAATTTTCCACTATTTTGTGCTCTCTCCTTTATTCCATGGAATTATCCTACAAAGTTACAACCAAATGAAAAGAGAGAGAAAATGAAAAGAATACTTAAATACAATTCAAACAGTGTTGTACTGTAAAGAACGTTATAAACAAAAGTCAAAAGTCTTAGGTCTCCAGTGTTTTTAGTTCACTGACAAACAGCAACTAAAAACCAAATCAATCAATAGTGCCACAAGAAACACAGCTAAAAATGAAAAAGGATAAAGCCCTCAATATTGCAATTTTAACAGGATCTGTGGCAAAGAACCAGGGTACATAGCACCCTTAATATACAAAAACCTGGAAAGTATCAATTCTTGAAGCTGTTCAGGCACACAACTCTGCAACATGTTATTAATTACAGCAAAAGTTTCATAGAACAATTTCTGTAACATCTAAGTTTATGTAAAGCATGAATCTGCCAAGTGCACCAAAAAACAAAAGTCCCCTCCAATACTCATGATGTGCAATAATAAGTGTGAACATGTGATAGGACCCATGCTGCCCAGATATATATCTTACTTTAAAAAAAACCAAACACATTACAACTTAAAGTCTTCATGCATACCTTCCCCAACACCATCATTTTAAAACCCCATGAATATATTACGCCAACCATTCTCAAGTCAACAATTTCAAGTATTCAGCACATTTCCATTAAGAAATACCGTATCTCACGGCATTTCTTTGATAGTTGATCTCATTAGGATTCTAAAATGTCTGAGTCATCCTTTGTTTTGTCTGTTTGCCAAATCAAGTACTGACTTTGAATGGGGGAGAGGACAATAATAATTTTAAAAGATTAAACTATAATTAACTTCATCAAAAAACAAGTTTTACAAATGTATTTAAAAACATACAAAGAATTAATAGGTTATCTGCCTTGACTGCAGCTGATGTGGTTAAAAAACAAAAAAACAGACTAAAAGAAGAAAAAAAGAGGAAAAAAAAAAAAAGGAATGCAAACTGAGTGGGACAGAAGTCTAAGTACTCAACACAGTCTACACTGATGAAGTGTGTAATTGTCCTGAAGAGAGGCATACATGTGGGGGAGTACTTCAGCACTAATTCATCATATAAAGCTTCTAAATTAGAAGCAAAATGGGAGTCTGAGAGAAGCAACTACCTCTGACTTCCACAATTTATGAACAATGTATGATTACAGTAGCAAATTTAAGTTTGAAAAGTGCTCTTATAGATAGAATAAAGACAAATTTTCTTAATGTCTTGTCTCTCACAAGACACAGGCTTCATATCTGGATAGCAGTGAAAGCAAACATGGGAGAAGCAAGGAGGAGGCAGAACTCCAGCAAGACAGGATGAAAGTACTCAAAGATAGACACCATGCAAATAGGAGCTGGCAGCAGGCTGTACTGAGTCTGGCTGGGATGGAGCTCATCCTCATACAGGCAGCATGTACTGCTCCGTTCTCCAGGTCCACATTTGGAAGCTTCAAGTCTGAACATCCATGTACTGCTATCAGAGCACATCATCAGCCTGCCCATTTAAAACACAGGTAGTTATTGCACAATATGCATTTTCTTCCAAGCAATACTTATGAAGACGATTTATTTTGTTCAAACGTAAATCATATGTTTCTTTATAGACTGCATCTAAATTAAAATATCTGTAATCCCAAATCTAGCATACATCTTAAAGAAAAAACCGATCAGATCACAAATTAACTTCTTCCTGTTTAAAGTCTTTTTGATGTTACAGTGATACCACACATAGGTCACTATCTACATAGTCTGTATGGAACACAAGCTCAGTTAGCTGGGATGAAGATGATTCATGCATGAAAAAGCCTTTGTCCTACAATCATTTGTCTTCTGTATAAAGACAGATAAAAAAAGGGAGGGTTTTTTTTAAAAGACACCACAATTAAACAGGGTTTTTTTAAGAATAATGACACTTAGAATTGAGAGAAAATCCAGTGATGTCCAGTCTATAACCACATGGTAACTTTGAAATCGAAAGATTGAAATTGCAAGTAGTTATTTGCAGCATTCAAACAGTCAGAGAGAAACTGGCTCTTGCTGAACTTTTAGCAGTGAAAGGTTCAAGTAAAGAATACTCAATGCTTCCTTTAAAGATTACACACCAGCAAGAGACCCACGTAAGCTCTGAAGACCTCAAAGAAACTTCATAATGTTAAAGGTGACACAATTGCCCGACTCTGCTATCAAAGTAAACAAGTAACAGTTTACTTCAATGACTAAACTTCAAGATTACCTCACTCCTTCCTATAAACGCAGTATTCTGGATTTAAATATGTATCTACAATGCAAACATTTTTTCACAAGATGATAAAAATGTATCATAATATGATTAACCTGAAAACATAAATATGCTCACTGAAGAGTGGAAAAGCTCTGGCACGTGCCTACACATTCCATTTTGCCATCACCATCTGCCAAATTGTATCTACATTTTAGATCATTATCTACAAAACAGTTCCGTAACATCAGCTTCAGTTATGTCCACACTAAACCTAAACAAGATATAAATCCAGAATTACTGATCACATTCCACAAATATACTTCAAATGTCCATCCTCTAAATTACATGGGAATTACTGAAAACTGTGTGTCATAATCTTGTTTCATTTATATAAATCCTATTAAAGAGACAGAAAAACTACAAAGTTTAGAATATTAATTTTGCAACTTTGCAGGTGATCTGCACAATCTTAAATTTTTCTTGTCTCCTATTTGAAGATAAATATATTTCAAAACACAAGGCACAATTAAGATTTCTATCCACAATTTTCCCACATTTCGCAAACTCACTATTGTACTATATAATCACTGGGGGGGGCATAATATCTACTAAGGTTTTTTCAGTGGCCTCAGTATTTTATGATTCCTCTAAAATTAATTTAATAGGTTCTTCAACAGTCACTTCTGTAGCTTTTTTTTTTCCCTCCTTACCATCTATATTGGTTGTTGCCTAAATTTTCAGAAAACTGCATATTTCGTTGATGTTAATTTTTTGAAGATCAGCGATTTGTGAAGAAAACAAGTAATACTTAGCTGCCTAAAAATGTAGATCACTGTATAAAATGATTCTATCTCAAATTCTTGTGATGAAAGTGTACAATTTGCCTTTGAATAAAAAAAATAAATTTCCACACAAAACAAGGTGGCAAGTAATCTACCAGGACAGTGCCTAATGAGAGCTAAGCTCAATGTCACTATCAAGTTCACTCTGAAAATATGCACCATAACATTATTCTTTAGTAAAGGCCAAAGATTAGAGGACAGACTACACAAGAATTACATGAAGGTAGGATATGAAGAACTAAGTACTCAGTTAACAAATTCCTGGGTAAATTGCTGTTTTATCCTTTTTCTTTTCTGATAACCTGATGAGGAAACAGCACTGATAAAATTCAAACACCTGAAACTCTGAGAGTTTTTAAGTACAGCAGTACCTCCTAATTTTTAAGCACTGTATTCTAAAGCATCTAAAACAGCTGTTAACCTGAGGGAAAGAAACAAAAAAAACTGCAGAATTGATCGTAGCTTGATCAGAAATGTTAGAATTATTTTATTGGTACACAACAAAACCCAAACAAGCAATGGAAGTAACAAATGAGATTTCTTAAGAATATCACTGTTTTCTAAGTAGCAGGAACCCCACAGCCACTCATAATAGTTAAAAAACCCTTTAGTGTTAGAGTAAAAGACAAATATTTTCTTAAGTTTTGAGAAGGAGGAAAAGGGATGACTGACAGACACAGGTACAAATCCAGTGCTAGGAAATCCAAAATAATTGATTAAGAAGGAAAAAAAATATATTGAAAAACTTAAGGAAAGCAGGAGTAACTTTATATAAAGACCAAAATACAAACCTAAAAATGTTTTTCCTTCATTATTGGATGGAAATGTTTGTTGGTTAACTGTTGAATATCGAAGTCAAAAATATCCAAGAAAATTTTTGTTCCTCATTAAAGTAGAAGCCAAATGATACAGTCATAGCTGGTGAAATCCTTTCAACTCAGAAGTATCTTTCTCAGAAGATCTATTTTAACCAGAAGACCAAGTCAGCTCCTGGTTAAATTCTAGGGAAATACAGATTATATACGGTCCATGTAATTCAGTTAAATAGAATGCTATTCTTAATTTTTAAATCTCCATATGGGACAAGGTCTGGAATACCAAATAAAACCGTTATCCAACCAGAAGGACAGTAATTTGCATTCAAAGCTGCAACTACAGCCATGAATGGCAAAATAGAACACAAAAAAGGGGAGCACCTATAGCACACTACAGAAATACATTAAGATGTATTTTATACATTAAATCTGTAGCACTACAGATTTTCAGAGTCTTCTTTGTAAAGAGGAAGCCTCTATAACTACATCAATGCTTTTATCTGCTATTTTGATTGTTCATTATCACCAGTTATGAGACATACGCTGCTGGACTACATACAGTGAGCTCGACTTGTTTTATTTTCCCTTACGTACCTCATACAAAGAAGCCAATACTATGGATGTATGAGACTTTCTTTTTAGGATCATTAGGTTGCTGACTTTGTACCATTTTTCATTTTCTCCATATTTTTACGCAAAAAACCAAGAAGACTGTAAACAAAACAAGAGCAAGAAAGAACACAAAGGGCAAGCCAATGGCTAGCTTAACATCTCTACAGCTGTGCATCACTGGCTTCCCTTCTGTAAACAAAGAGTGTATGTTTCAAACACATTTCATACAAAGCTATAAATATATGATCAAGGCATACAGTTGAAGTCCAACAGAACAGCTATCTTCAAATCAGTGTCATATACACCATACAATACCTATTCCTTAAAGCTTATTTGATTATGAGAGAAATACTAAAGGAGAGAACTAAAATACAGAAATTTGCATGCAATCTTATCAGAATGTAACTATTATAGATATATATGATGTTTGATATATGGACTGAACATATTGGTTCCAAACAGACCTGTTCTTGTATAACTTAAAGGAAAATTGATCTTATTCCTTCTGTCAACTCTGGCACATTGTAGAAAATATTCCAGAGACATTGATACAGTTATTTCAGACACTATTTTTCAGGAAGATAAAGTCCAAATAAGTTTTATTAGAAGCCAAGACTAGCCAAGCCATAACTGACTCCTGAAAAACTCCAGGTTTAATTCAAATGTGGAAGAACTACAAAACAGACTGCTAATAGCCAGCATCACAAAAAGAAACAGGCATCTGTGGATCTGTCTATCAATGCAGGCATTGGGGTTTTTTCCTCTAAAAGATCTTAAGCTTTAAATCCCCACAGTATTTACAATATCACACAGACCAAGCGGTTTATTTTTAGAACAATCCACTTAAAAGACCCTAGAGAAGAGATACAAAAAGCTGAATGAGTCTAACTACAAATTTGATTGCATTACCCAGCAAAAGACAATTATACAGTGGATGCAGACTATTCTTCCCTCAATAATTACTTCATTAAGGTGCAGTCTATAATTCACTAAGTGCACATTACTAAAACAATAATAATAAAAAGAACCTTGAAAGTAAGACTGTTTGTTAAACAAACAAGCAAAACTGCCTTCAAAAATGCAGGATTACATAGTTAAATATGCAACACATGTTCATAATGATAGAAGAACAAGATAGTTCAAAATACCAGTTTTTTAAAAGAAAACAAAGCAAGCACGCATTCTACAACATTAAGGTTCAAGGTATCAACAACTTATCTGAGCCAGTTTTGAAACAGTCATAAGGAACACAATTATTGAAAGGACATTTTTTCTTTCCTATGTTCCATCTCATGCAGAGGCAGCAAGAACATCTATTTGGAAAAGAAAAGAAAGAGAATGGAAAGCCATCTATGTCAGTTTTTCGGATGTATCTGGAAAACCCTCTGTTACTGTGTGAACACAACATTTCTGGGGAATTCATTTGTTTCAATAATTCAGTTGATGAGTCACGAATCACCTCCTGTAGAGATGTTCACTATAACCTGTTTGAGAAACATAAGTAACACACTAATAGATACATCAAGCTCCTATTTTTAAAGTTACTTTTAAAAAAACCCGTTTTCCTCTCCAGCAGTCATTTGGAATAGATATCCCTGCACTTACTCAAGAGCATAAGCAGGTAGGTCATATCTGATTGAGAAGAGAGGGAAAAGAAATGTTTATTAATAATACAGATAAAAGTTCAAGCAAGAGTTTGGAGAAATGCCATTAAGAAAATTTCTAAATTAATTTGAAAACATGTTTCAGTATTCAGACAGGGAAGAATCTCATGTAAGACCTAAGGTATGCATCCTTCAGTCATATATGCCAGAAACACCATTTGAGTTTTAAATATGAAATTGTACTATAATAGGATTTGATTTTTGTTTTTTGCTTGAAATAACCAAGTGTGTATTAAGGTATTATAAAATCATCCAGCCATTATTATTATCATGTTACGAAAATTAATGCACACTATTGTTCCAATTGTAATGTCATCAATTCTTTTCCATAATGAAAGACTGCCTGCTACAGGAGAACTTCAAAGCCCTTTCTTAGATATTCTGAAAGAACACTCCCCCAAATTTTTTTTTTTAAATTTAAAACATCTTATTTTAATAAAAAATATATACCGAACACAGAGTATTTTGAATAAAAGGAACAGAATATACATTATTCCACATACAGATTTACAAAAAAATAATTATAATATAGAGGATTCTGACTCTTTACATGCCGTATTTTAATTGAAAAGATGTTGCAGAAAATATATCAAACGGCCACTAATGAAAATGGTCCTGCACTACAACTCAAGTTAGTAGGTAGCTGTATACAGATGGAGAGGTTCACAATCTTCCAGACATTACAGAAATGTATTGTAAATATAATATATATTATATTACAACATAACAACTACAAAGCAGACACACTGAAAATTTGTGAAATGCTTAATTTACCTGGTCAAGATCATTTTCCATCTATTAAGTTATCTAGTTATAAAATGACCAATTCTATATGAATCAAATCCAAAAATTTTACAGTGACATGAATCCCAAAAGAAAAGCTCAACAATTATACATGTTCACAAATAAAGACAGAAAAAAATACAATAAACATATTAATTACTATTTATATGTTAATTATTGTCTTGCACATGAGGGCTAATAAATCCACAATTTCTTTAAATCAAAGCTATAGAGATATATATCAATATAGATCCTGTCAAAGCATTTCTATCTGTAATATCTCATCTATCTTCACAGTGGCTTGACCCAGGCCATACTGAAACTTTTACAAAATAAAACTAGCTGTGGCCAAGAAACCCAATTATAAAAGGAACACATCACACCATAGCTTGGTATTGAAAAATACCAGGAAGAAAATGCACTCACCTGAATTCTAAAATCGGCATGCAAACACCAAATTAAGTCATTGTACCATTCCCTTCCAGCAAGATATGCATTTCATTACATATACTATTTCATCTAACAGCCATGGTTTTATGTCAAATAGGAAAACTATTCACAGAAAGACAAAACTAAGATACATCTATCGGTATACAATGAGAGAAGATAACAGCCATTTAAGCTACTAAATTTGGTGACTATAATCAATTTCCTGCTTGTTAAGCAGTTGAAAGGTTTAGAATAGATGGTTTTATTTGTTCTTACTATATTTTAATTTTATACATAATTCTCCAAAGAAATCTACCCTGTCCCTATTTCTACTGACCTAAAAATGTATGAACATTGAGATGTGTTATCTTTCATACCTAAACTAAGAACAAATTCAGTACCTGCCTCAACATAACTTTTGTGCAATTTTGTGTAGTAAAGTGGTTTGCTTTATAGAGAACATAAAAAACAAAGTTCTACGTAAGTCTAAAAGAAAACTGGAATTACTTTGAGTTACAGAATAAAATTATATCTTGTATCAAACATACAGGAAGAATTTCAGTGCCCACAGCATCAGGGAAATGGACCTTAGAATAGTTATTCCCAAGCTTACATGACTATTGTAAACAAAAGAGTCTCTTTGATAGCCTCACACTGATTAATGCTCTTTCAGATCATGAAAAGAAGCAAAATACTCACAGACGATCTTCTCATGCGTGCCATCAAAACCCATCCAGCAGTGAGATGTAAAACCAGCCTGGTGATGTTTTACATCATTCCTGTGAAACATGCTGTTTCAAAGTTGGTCTTTCAGGTTATTGTTGCTACACAATGAGCCAAGACAAGACAATCTCTTCGGCAAAAAATAGTATTTTCTTTAAAAAATATTTACCATTAACGTAGAGGAAAAAACAAACTTAATTACATTGACATGAAGAATTACAGCTGATTTTCAAGAACATACAGAAGTGGGGAGCATGCACATGTAGTTTGCCCTCTGGTGGCCAGTTCCAGCGCTGGCTACGTTTAGACAAGGATGCACTTTGGCATCAGCGTCACTGGAAGGCAGTAGGTATCTTACAATTACTTTTAATTTTTTTAGTTTTTCATCTAACCCCTCATTTATTTTTAGCACACAACCGCAGCTATTAACTTGGTATTCCTTCTACCGTTTCCAGCTTTGAGTGACACCTTTGAGTGTCTACCAAACCACTTATACGGATCCAGTCATTGGCCAGGTTAAAGATTTTTTAAAAACTAACGGAATATAACTTTTCAATCTCCTGGAAAGATAAGAAGGTGCAAATGGACAGCAGAGAGTTTTCAAGGACAGAATAACAAACTGATTTATGCCACTAAAATTCAATAAATAAGAGGATTTATATTTCAGGAAAACAGAACTCCTGAGAAAATTCCTGGAGTTTCTCAAAAGCATTTGTGAATTTGTCTGTATAGGTAAGTGACAACTACCACTCCAAAGCAAATCGTTACCACTATGAACTTCTTAGTTTACAGAATTTGATTCAGTAGAATCTTTGAGAACATTTCTTGCAAGAGATTGATGAAAAAACTCACAGCAGAACAGAACAAACCTGAAATAATCTGTGGCTACTAAGTTGTCAAATGAGACTAGAAGCCGTTTCAGATTCTGTAGAAGATCAGGTCTGACTGCAGAATAGAAATACCACACCAAAAATTTCACAATTTTCAGTTCTAGACAGACACTTAGTCTGATAAGCATTATTTGAGAATATGTGATTCTGAGCAGCAACACATCAAGTTGACCAGTATGCAACAGGAGATCAACCCACTTAAAAAACAATTCCTTTCCATTTTCTTCTCCCCAAACTGCAATGGTCTGAAACAACCATATGCCTCAACCACACACTTCTCATCACATCCAAGATTAATGTCATCCTTCTTTGCAAGCAATTAGCCTGGTAGATTCTCAAAGGGGCTTTCTTTTGTACAAAGGGTTTCAAGTATATGAAAATTTAAGAGAACTCAAGAATTCAGGAGTTTGTTGGAAACAGAAGCTTTATTTGCCAACAGCATTGACATTAACAGTTTATGGCAATTCAGATTTCAGGCAATCTTGTAGCCCCATTATTGCAACATCCAACAAAAGTATTCTGATTGCAAACATTCAAAAAGCTGCCAATTCTGCCTCACACACTAAATAAATGCACAGAAGCACCTACCTGAGGATTTGGAAAGACCAAAAGTGATATAAGAATGTTACCTTCTAGCAACTGCCTACCAGCTAAAGCAAAAATTGTAAATATCTGCTTGTGTATTCTGTGCAATACAGTCAAGCATAGGGGGAATTTCCATGTGAAACTAAGTAGGGGGAAAAAAACCTAATAGACCCCAAAAAATACTCCAGTGACTTGGGTAGTAAGACATATTGTTGCACCTGAGCCAACTACTCAGTTTAAAACAGCCTACAATGAGCACGGCCTCAAAATTACAAAGTTTTTCTCAATAATTGGTTTTCTAGATGAATTGGGGAACTATGGATAGAATGATGAAATAATTACCCTCCTTAGCTGCTGTACTGAAGATTTGTAACATCTTTTCCCTTACACCACTTTTGTCAAATATCTGACTATTTGATTTGTATAGTGAAAGATTTATGAAGGAAAGAACTGATGCAATGCTGATAAAGCCTGTAATATTATTGGCTGTTCTGAAGTGCCTTTGTATCATTTTGAAATGACAGCGTTATGCCTTTGTGGCTTTTGCTTTTTTATCTTAAGTAGTTTTGATTCTTAAGTACATGGTGGAGTAAAATGGAGAGTATTTGTTACTAAAGAACAGATTTGGCAATACACGTTACACAAAGCCTTCCCTTTCCAGGTGTATCTTTCACATATGCAAAAAGGATTACAAACCAGACATTTGCCAGCAATATAAGCTACTGTAAAAAATTCATGGGAGGGGAAGAGTGGTGAATGCCCCAGAATATCTGCCTGGTTTTTCTTCACACAATTCTGTAATATGATGATCTAACCAGTATGCAGAGGAAGAAGTCATTTTAATAGTCCTGATCCAAGGTGTCTTCACCAGTCACATTAATTGTATCATCAAAATTTCTTTATTTTTAATAATTAACCTTTTGAAACTGTCCATTTCTTTCTTCTCAGGAGAAATGTGGCATTGTTTCCCATCCATTCTATAGGACTTTGTGATGTTTTTCAAAATACAAAGTACAAAAAAATACCAATTTCTTTTTGAATGTATACACTCTGTACAAGAAAAACATACCCACACACCCAGTCAAAAGCAATCCTTTGTTTAGAACTCAGATTAATCTAGAACTATAATAACCTAGAATAAGAAACTGGCCACTGACAGAAGATACAAAAGTAAAACTGGAGAACTGCTCATCTTAACAATACTGATTAAGTAAGCTTTCTTTCCGGGATACTGTTAGACAATAGAAGCATTCTATCCAGATAAAAAGTAATGCCAGGGCTCTTCAGAACAGAGTCATTTGCTCTCAATGGGATTAGAGAATATTTAGGTTCACTAGGGAAAAGTACACTTCCAGAAGGAGAAATAAGACATCTATCACCAGATGGTTACAGCTTTGTATGACAAAAACTCTGAAAAAAGACCTTAGGATTTGTCAAGAACTAGAGAGCTCATCTTCAGGCTACCCTAATATAGGAGAATACAAATCTAAAGCCTAAGAGTTCATTCAATTTGAATAAAAAAATGAGTCAGACTTCAGAATAAAAGACTACTTTGCTGTAAAACTGCTTTGCCATGTGGCATTAGTGGATAAACTGTTCTCTGTAATGACAACTGTAATCTATTAATTTTAAATTACTGCAATGAAATGACACTGGAGGTGTCATTAACAACCTTAAACAGCACTAGTGCCAACACCAAGCCCCAAGAAATGCCAGTCATTTACCCTTGGACAGCAAGATGTTGACCACAACACTTTCAGCGCAGCTATCCAGCTAATTCCTGTTCCCCTGATCCACCCACCAAACACATGTCTCTCCAGTTTAGAGATGACAACATTGTGCAGGACAGTGTCATATGCTGTTCACAGTTCCCAGAAGTAATCCCATCACCAAAGGCCATTTGGGCTGGCACCAATCACTTAAAGTTTCCAGAAGGAACTTCTCCATGACCTTGCCAGGCACTTAGGTAAGATTGACTGACCTGTGGTTTCCAGGATCTTCCTCATCTCACTTCTTAAAAATGAGGGTTATGTTTCTCCTTTTCCAGAAGGAACTTCACCAGACCGCCACAACTTCTCCAGATATGATGGGTAGTGGCTTTGCCGCTTCCTTGGATGGTTCCCATGGGATCCATAGTTGTATCTCATCATGGATCCTTAGTTTCCTTTACATGGTCTCATATCTTATCTTCTACAGTGGGTGGTTTTAATTCTTCCAGTCTCTACCTTTACATCCTACAACCCAGGCCAGTGTGACTTGCCAGTGAAGACTGAGGCAAGAAAGTTGTGAAGTATGTCAGCCTTCTTCATATCCTGTGTGACCTGGTTCCTTGCTTCCTTTTGGAGATAACTCACCTTTCCTAAATTTTTATCAGTGATAGATTTTCCTGTTGCCCTTGATGTCCCTACCCAGATTTAAATTTATCAGGGCTTCAGCTTTCCTCACCTGATCTCTGACCCTTCACACAATTTCTGTTTTCCTCCAAGGCTACTTATCCCTGTATCCACCCTCTGCAGGACTCCTTTTTGTGTTTGACTTTACCTCTTCACCCATGCAGGCCTCTCAGTGATTTTGTCCAAATTTTTCTTTGTTGGGATGCATCGCTCCTGAGCCTGGAAAAGGTGATCCTTGAATTGCCTTTTCCTTGAACCAGTTCTCTTGGGCTACTCTTCCCTCCAGGGCTTTATCCCAAGCTACTCTGCCAATCACATCTCTGAAGAGGATCAGCTCTGCTCTCCTGAAGTCCAGAGCAGAGAGCTTGCGGTGCATCTTCCTCATTGCCCTAAGGATCTTGAACTCCACCACTTCATGGTCACTGCAGCTAACACTGCCCTTCAGATTCACATTCCCCATCAGATCCTCCTCCAGGTTCAGCACAGAGCAGCCAATGAGGAGAGGTGCTAACACTTGGAGAAGGAAGTTGTCATCAACACATTCCAGGAATCTCCTGGAATGCTTATGCCCTGCTGTGCTGTCCCTCCAACAGGTATTGGGATGGTTCAAGTCCTGTGCTGGAATCAGGATTTGTTAGAATGAGGCCACTCTTATCTGTCCATAGAGGTCCTCATCCCCTCGGCCTCCCTGGCCAGGATCCCTGTAGCAGCCCTCCACTAAAATTACCTGTCCCTGCCCTTCCTTTAATCCTGATCCATAAACTCTCAGTCAATTCCTCACCTGTCCCCAAGTGGAGCTTAATGCACTCCAGATGGTCATGGACACAGAAAGTGACACCCCTTCCCCATCTCCCCTGCCTGTGTTCCTAAGGACTGTATCTTTTCCCATTCCAATGCTCCAGTCACAGGAGCCAACAAAAAATATCTGTGATGCCAAGAAGAGCATAGCTCTGCAAGTGTGCACACATTTAGCTCTTTAATTCTATGCTACGTGCACTAGCAAAGAGGCATGTAAGTCTGAAGTTGACTTACAGACTGGAATTCTTTTGTGATGCCCTTAAGGTCCTCTCCTGTTCTCTGCATACCCTCCCCAGCCTCTGGCTTCTCCTCTAGCTCTGATACCAAACTGTTAAGAAGGGATGGATTGCAGTTCTCCCTTCCCAGCAACTTTAGTTCAGCAGCTCTCTTCACCAGCTCAGCAAGCCTGTGACCAAAGGTACCCCTCCACATCTAAGTTCATCTGAAAAAAACACTAAAGAAGTAAAAAATAAATTCTTAGATTTTCCTGTCGTGTACAGTACCAATTATACTTTGCTTTTAAACACAAAATCATTGATTATCATATTAACATCTTAATTCCTCTGAACTATACAGAGCACCAATTTTAAATTACATGAATGTATAAAACCATTATTTTGTATTTAAAACAGCACTTAGTCCCAGCTGTTCAAAACTTTTTTGCTCACTTTCCTCCATTAAGCAAAGCTTCCATTTAATGCACCCAGATTACTTTTTAAAATTATTTTACATTTTACATATAATGTAAATATATGTATGTATAATATAATAATTTATAATTTATGTTAATAATAATTAATTAATAAAATAAATAATTAAGTCACATAGTAATTTATGTAAATAAATGTATATATAATACTTTGGATTCTTCTTTCCAGAATATCTTCCTGAGTATATCTTGTTGCCCAAAACCACCTTAATTTTATAAGCTAAAGACAAGCATTCTTATAGTCCATAATAAAAGACTTTTTGACTAGCTAGAAAAATAAATTCAAGTCACTGAACGTTTGCTAAAAGAACTACTCACATACCCCTCTGCTATTTTGGCTAAAGGAGAAAGAATGTTTTTTAGTCAGGATGTTTCAGGCATTCATAAGCCACCAAAACCCATCCTTAGCATGATGCCTCTATCTTCGTTCCCATCCCCCTTTCTAAAACAAAGACCCTTAATTAACACTCCACATTCAGAAAACTCATACTTTGAGCTCTTGTTGCCTCTGAGGCTAAGGCTTTGTAGGACAAGAAAAAAAATATTTGCAGGGAAAGTTGATTCATATCAGAAAACATGGTGAAATAGTCACAACTTTTTTTTTTTTTCTTTTTTTTAACGTTTGTGGTATTTTGGGCTAAAATCACAAGCTTTTATGTTTGCATAGGTAGTTTAATACACTGTGCAATTCTCTTTTTCTTTTTACTCAAAAACAAACAGTCATAGGGCAAAACCTACAGGTTTCACAATATTTGTTGTACGTACAGTAGGAACTTCATAAATACTATATAATGCACCCCTAGAAAACTGGAGTACATCAGCTAGTATACACCAAGCTGTTTTGTTCACTTCATTTCTTGTTTTCAGTTTTCTATCCTTTTCTCCTTTCTGGCTTTCCTACACATGGATATATCTGTATATTTTCCCTTGTATTTGTGTCCTTTTCACATAATTTATGAAGCTAAGGGTTTTTTTAAACTCTGTCCTTATCTGTTTTCGTTTCCTCTTCAGAATTTACTAACAACCCTTCAATTCATTACTCTGATCAGCAGCTTTTAGAGGTTCTCCCTGAAACTATGGAATATAAATGGATGTGGTTAGTTGAGTGACAGAAGAGCAATTCACAGCTACAATGCTACACTTCCTTAACAAGCTACAGCACACCTAAGAATGTTCTTGCTGTTGCTCCCTGGAGAAACCAACACCCACTCTGCAGACTGCAGCACTACTGCAAAATCAGAATTTTTGACAAAATACATACGCCTATGCCTCCTTCAGAGAAAGCACTGTAACACAGCACACGTGGGGCAAGGGAAGGAGTGTTCTGAGACATTCATATCCAGAATGCATTAATCAGCGCGGTCCTCAAGGACCAACCACAGCACACTTAAGTACTCTTAAGTATTTCCAAGAATTTCAGGTCATGCCCTTTATCAGTTCTCCACCATATTAAAAAAAAAATATCCCGTTTAAACAAGATATATTGCAATATTTTATGTTTAAACA
Organism: Parus major; assembly: GCF_001522545.3. Classification (NCBI taxonomy): domain Eukaryota; kingdom Metazoa; phylum Chordata; class Aves; order Passeriformes; family Paridae; genus Parus; species Parus major. The sequence continues at coordinate 31,275,276 of NC_031771.1, forward strand.
AGCTAATCTGAAGATCAGACACTTCTGTGAAAAAAAGAGAAACAATTGATTAGGACATAATGTATCTTCTCATACAGGTGTGCTCACTAAAAGGTATTAATGGTTTATTAAGTATATAAATTCAGCAACAATTTTACTGAACATCAAAGGATAGAAAAATAAAAAATCCAGAAAAGTTCCTGTAGGTGATAACTCTATTTTATTCTTCAGGAAGAAGTAGAAAGACTCTCAAGAAGTTGGAAGTAGAAGAATGTTGAAACAAAATAATTAAATTTTTAGTAACTATATAATAGCTATACATGTCAGGGCTAAAGGTTTCCAACTTCTTTCAGCAGTATAATGCTGCACTGTAAAAATAAAATAATCTGCACACATAAAACACCTCTTTTACATGCAGGTTCACTACTTCATTCTTCACATGCTGAATTTACAGAACAACAAAGAACTGTCTTTCCATCAACTTGTACAGAACACTTAAAACAAGACTAGTTGTACCTAATCTCGGCATTTAAAAATCACCTGTTCCATCTGTACAAAGCATCTAGGACCACCAGCCTTCCTGACAGAAAAAGGTGACCATTTCAAAAGGACGCTATGTCACACCCAACATCACAACAAAAACCTGTTTAAAGCAGAAATCTGTCTTTACTTCCCATATAAAGTGAGTCTGCAGAGAATGTGCTTATGCTAAGCTTCTACACTACTGCAGTTAGGCAAGCTGAGTCCCAGCTTCACCTTCTGAATAACCATTTCACTCCTCAGTGGTTATTTGGCCAAGCAAGGAAACCCCAATTATCACCTGACACACAAACCCAGCAGTGCTTTACCTGGACAGTGTACAAGTTTCCTTTGTTTTGCAAAATTTACCCAAAAAAGCAACACTACTTTTCCAAACATGGCTATTTCAGAAGGAATGGGAAATGGAAAATGCTTTTTGTTGACACCGTTTTGTCCCTTCCAGTTGCAGTACCATGGCCTTTTAAATCTAGGTAGCAGTTTTAGGCTGGGAAATTAAGCAACTCCACACAAAAAGAAACAATACATTACTATCACAGTTGATAAAACCTCCATCAGAATAGGCTTTCTGCAAGCTAGAAAAAATAGTTCATTTACATCTGGGTTTTTTTTTCTCTGAAAAAAATGTTGAAAAATGTTGATATTTTTCTAGGCAAAACAATTCATTATCTCCACTTGTAACATAGTAATATCTAATTTACATTCTATTCCTAAGGAAAGACAAATTAATGTCTAGCCTCAGGTGCTGGTGAAAATAATATTCATAATTTAGAAGACTTGAAAAAGAGAAATGGCTGAAATGTACGGATAGAAATCCTGTAATGAAAATAAGGGGAAATAAATTCCTAGCTGTTTAAGGAACCAAGGTAACTGCCCTGGCACGGAATAGTCTTAGTTCAACAAAAGCCATGGAAATTATATCCTAATTTTATTTCTTGCACAGTTATAATTTTAACAAAAAAAAATGAATGCATAAAGATATATAAATTATACAAAGATTTCTCAAAATTTTTCCACTAGTAGGGTGATATATGTATCTATCCATGACGAACTGAACAATATCCTGACATCCTTGAGAAGTAGCATTCTTGTTCTCTTGACTTTTCTTGAACTGGTTCTTTCTGTTTTCTGACCTTCTTAGGATTTGTATCCCAGTGACAAAGATACAAATTATGACAGAAGTCATGATGGGTAATAGAAAAGAATAGCTTTTTTTTCTTCACTTCCATTACTTCGACCAAAACTTTTCTGAAATAAAAATTAAAATCCCCTCTTATCACATGTTGGATCTTAATTTATCAATAACAGGACGGGGCTGCAGGTAGGCACTCCTTGAGCTTTTTGTTCCACATCAGTCTCATCAGTACAAGGTGAGACATGAAAGATGTTGAAAGCTGGTGCCATTACAACAACAGCCAAATTCTCTTGGTTACAATGCCTTTTTGAAAACTTTCTAGCCAACAGCATAATGTTAAAAGCTTACAAGCGATTGCTTAAGCCAATCATTAAAACTATACTTACACTTTGTTTCTAACAATGCCTGCTTGTCAGTTTCAAAATAATGGATAAAGCTTCATTATTAAACTTACATTTTTCTATTATCTTGCTTATTATATTTTCTAAGGCCAATCTCTACACAGTTCAAAAACATAGCCTTATTGTCTTCTGTCCTTGCATATCTGTATTCTTGCATTCTTCTACTCTGAGATCTGCTTTCACACAGCTTCTGAGTGTTTTTTACTTTTTCCATCTCCCACAGTTACAGGGCTCTTTCTTCCACCCTAGCACTAAGAAATGCATGAAACTTTCAGGTAATTGACATTCAGATTAAAGCAAAACTCCTCCATGAAGACTACATTCATAACTATGAAAAAAGACAACAAATTATTGTAGAGTTACAATTATCTACAGTGGAAATTATCTAGAGCAATCCTACCAAGAATTAGTCAACACTGGAAAACTTGACACAACATATTTCTGCTGACCACTGCCATATGTGATCATGTAAATGACAAAAAAAAAGAAATATCAGCATGCAAGAGATGGGGAAGGAAACAGGAAAGAAATACAGGAGCAGGAAAGACAGAAACATTGGTTAAATCTTTGTATCTCAGTATAGCAAAAGTAAGTCAAGTATTTCCTATTTGCAGCTGTACTGATGAGCACACCTTCAGACCAAGGTACAGAGCACAGGCCTTGCATGCACCACACAATCTGATTTAAGGCAGAGATGGTAAGAGCAAGTCAGCAAAAATAACATGATCATCTAGAGCTTGAAGTCTTTTCATTCCTCCGATGATAATGCTTGCAATTTACTCCTGCCTATGTTGTATTTCTAGTGATTTGGATGGAAGGAGAAAGAAACTTTGGTATAGCTTTAAAAGGCTCATGCAAGGAGGAGAAGTGAAGAAAACACTTCCTGAGAAAGCAACTCAGTCGCTCGAGAAGCAGAATTTTTACTCACAGCAGATTTGTCCTTTCAAACGAGTATAGTATTCATTAAGTTCATTCCCTTTTTAAAACAACTCTTCCTTTTAATTACAGCTCAAATTATGTGGAAAAGTGATGACTTTTCAGGAGATAAAAACTTCAGCAAAATTTCTCCATCTCCAACTGTCACATTAATCAATGCTGAAAGGCTTAAAAGACTTAAACAAGTCTTACTAATTCCTCCATTTCCAGACAGCTTGCAATGAAAAACAGAAAACACAGTGTAATGCACAGGAACACAGTTAAAGCAGAAAGGCTACTGTAATACTAACTAATAACCCATATTTTAACAGAAATTACATCAGACTATTCTATACATGCTTGAGGAGTCTTAAGCTTCTTAGCTCTTAAATACTCTTATAAAGTGTGATGGAATAGTGATAACAATATCCAACCTCAATCACGTGCTCTCACCTAACTACAATCTTTCATTTTGGTACTTTGGGGTCGAGCTTCTCATCTGTCCTTACAGAAATAGGGGAGATGCAATAACCTTAAGCCAATGAAATTACACCTTTGAAAGTATCTGAGCACATGTCTGTTTCCCTTAGGTTGCTTTATCTTTGAGAACATTGAAGAAACACTTCAATAGGAAGAGATTGCTCCCATTTTGATGCTCAACAGGCAACTTACTTAAATATTATGTGCCTACGTAGCAGAGGACATGAACATCTCAAAAAATGCTTCACTCAGTCTGAAGTTTTCTCCCTTCTCCAAACACTGTCAGAAAAAGACAAGGAAAAAAAATCTCTCTCTTCTATTTTCAAGTTTTCAGTGCGTGTACACTTATTTTCCTCTCTCAATTTAATCTTTCTCTTTGCTCTTCACTCTTTACCTCAGAAGTGAGATTAACTATGGCCAAAAAAGTGCCTAACTAAATTTCCACCATGTATTGAGGACTCTTTTCTCCTCTCATACCTATTTCAGTTGCTAGAATAAAAAGAGTCAAAGAAAACATGTACTCTGAAAAATCAGAAAATAGCCACTTCTAACCTTTGGGGGGTCCTGAATTAAGTTCTAGCTGAAATATCAGAATTTCTGTAGCAGTACAGCCGATTTATGAACATTCGTAAACAGAGCCTCTGATCTGCATGGGCTCTTTGTCTGATACTCCTAAACATTTGGAGAGCTCTGAAGCACTACTGAAAGAAAAAAAAAAAACAACCTGGAATGTGTCAAATATATTCTTTGAAAAACTTCCCTTTCTTTTTCATTTGAATTAAAATTTAGTTACCAAGTCAAAAAAAAATTAGGACACCAACAACTGAAATATTTTTTCAAGTTTCAGATTTGACAATGAGTAAGCTAAATATATTTGGAACCTTTTTGGTAATAGCAGTGATTTTCAGTTACCTCCAAATAATTGCACATCAACAACCTACTTTTACAACACTGCCACTGAATGTTTTTTGGCTTTGGAAAGCAGCAGTAACACATATCCTGCTAGCCACAATACGTACAATTGTTTAGTGGCTGTTATTCAAAAATAAGGTCAATGGACTAACTCCTGCCTACAAGCAAGCTGGCTAACTGTTCTGCATTAAGTTTTCACTTGGAGGTGGTAAAATAAGTTTGTATTAAGCTACTTCATACAAAGGCACTTAAGCATTTTTACACAAAATATGTAAAATTACACATTTTGTTCAGTTCAAGGTACCACACAGAGCCATTCAAATCACCTCTGCACACCAAATTCAAATACCAAAATCACTGAAAGTGTGAGCATATATTGCTTTTTTTTAGGCATTGCTCAGAAACAGGATAAACTTGCTCACTTACTTGCTCAATGCCCTGCATTACTAGAGCTATGCTATTTTTGTATTATTATTACTTCCATAGCCTCACTCATTACGCGTATCTCTTGAGAGCATTTTGCGGGGAGATACCACAAGGAACAGCTAAAGCATTTGCCCTCTATATCTACTTATTTTACATTCATCATCATATACAAGCATCAGTTGTTGACAGCATTTTTGTAATCAGGACTCAATTCACAAGATTACTCTTACTTCAGAAAAAATATTACCTGTTTCTGTAACTAATCAACATGAAACTCAAAGATGAACCACTGACAGAAAAAGTGCTCAGTAGAAATTAACACCCATAAGAGTGACAGATGCCCTGATGACTTTTTTAAATACTTTTTTAAGCAAATAACAGTTTCAGTAAGATCTTCCATTTTCATTTGGAGAGAAAAATTATTCCAAGGTTCTCTCTTTACTTGCTATAATTGATACAGAAAGGATCATATGCTGTTGATTTATCACAAACTGATTTAAGTCTCCCTAATATTCCCAATTTAATGAAATATTTCTGTATGAGACTTTAATTACACATGACAAACTTGACAGTATTTTTATAAGAGTCCTTTTAAAGTAAATAATGCAAACTTATAATTTTTGACTGCAAGAGAAAGAAAAAAACCAACAAAACCAAACAAAAAACTTAATTTTCCCACAAACTTAATTTATGCCACAATGTATACGGCAAGGTGTACAATAAAAAGAACCTACACCACCCTTTCCTCAAGTTTAGCTCTGTAATTAGAATTACAAAAGATATAAAATGAGCATCCAGCCTCATCTTTTCTTTCTCGCACTCTAAAAAAAAGAGAAGAATACTAATGTCTCAGATCTACAGTTAACAGTCAAAGGAATTTTATACCAAAAAAATCCACCGTGTACATATGTATGCACACACTAAAAAAACAAAAAAACAAACTGCTCCTCCTGCAAACAACCACAAAAAGCCCTGTTGTTTTGTACCTAAAAAAATCTAAACCACCTAACATCGGCTTTAAAAACCTAGCTATGAAGAAATTACCATACTCTTGCTATAATTTTTCACATCAGTGAGAATATCCTTCTAGTGCTTGTTGTGTATATATATCAACATTTTATTTTCCTGTTTCCCCTAGAGAAGAACTCAGCTTCTTTTGTTTCATTAGTTATCTAATAAAGCAGTATGAAAGTAAACACAAGACACAAAGATATGAAAAACATTGCAGTAGACCAATAAAAGTAAACAGGAAAAATATATGAAGATGTAAAGTATATGAAATTACTCCTTAAAACCAGAAAGAAAATATTAAGCATATTTACTTTGTCCCTTTAAATAGACTATGTATGTTAAAGGATTATTCACCAGGCAACCAAATCCAAATGCCAACTTAATAGCAAGAAAACTTAATTATACGCAGCAAGTTGCTTCTTCTTCAGTTGCTTACTCATTTGGGTTCATTTGGGCATTTTTAAAATACAAGCTAAGAATCACATACATCTCTACACATAATCAATCACCAAAATCCATCAAGAAATACGATGCCTACCGTGAAACCACACTGCAGTATCTTGCTTTTGCTCCAAATCAGTAATATGGGGCAGCAAGGTACTGACAGAAACTAGCAAGAAATGCACTGACCACAGGAACAACTCTAAGAATTGGAAGTGCACAACAGCACTCATACATAGCAATACACCACACATTTAGTTTTCACCAGGTATTCTAGAGGGGCTTTTTTAGAACAGTCTGAACATTTTTGTTCTTAGGTCAGAGTTCTACCTTGAATTCAACTACAACCCATGAGAACCTTTCACATACAAACAGTACTTCCGGTGATTTTTTTCTCCTCCCAGACAGTACTGTGTAACATTTAATACTGTAAGTCCATGAGCACTCAACTAACTTTCCATACCACATTTCTCTAACTTCACCTCCTACAAAAAAACTCTTAATGAAGAAAAATTGTTACAGTTTCAAACATTTCAGTGAAAATCATCAGATCTGCTGAAAATAATTAATTTTACATCAAAAAATCCACATTTTGTAAGAAAACTATACAGAAATCTCACTGGACAAGGCTATTTTCTATCTAGAAACTGAGTGCTTTCTACACATGTTCAATTTAAAAGCTACTTTCATCTTCTGCTGAATTCATCAATAACCCTACAATTTCTGAAACAATTTCTTATCAACACAAAACTTTCCCAAGATACTCAAAAAACATACAAATCTATTTCAGAATAGTGTTTTCAGAGTAGCAGCTCTAGCTGAATGCAAGCCCATAAACTACAGGAATTGGCTGCTAAAAGACACCTGGCCTATAGTTCATGATATTCAAGTTACATTTCATATAGTAAGTTCTCCCCTAGGATATAGAAAACTGAGGTCATGCTCTTTGATTTCTGCTGTACTTGATTAGTTATTGCTTATTCTTCAGCAAGTTATTGAGAAAGATCTACAACAAAAATACATCTGCAGAAGAACAAGTAAGTTTATAAACAAGGTAAGTTTCTACAACTCATGTACTGTAAGCCAGTGTTCAAAACAGACTTGATTTGTGTGTTACAGAAACATTTCAATTTAAAAGAGCTACAGGAAGGGGTGAGTGGCTTGTGTCCAGATATAAAAGAAATATAGAATTTTAAGGCACAGAAGAGAACACTAAAAAGAAAGTAGCAGAAACTGAGTATCATCTTAAAATTCAACTTTCAGCTTTACTGTTTAATATGAAATTTTGAAATATGTCCAAATAAGATAAACTATGTTAACTACTGAAAAGATTTTGCATTTCTTGATGTATATTCCACTTGAATAAATTTTAAAATATTGGAAAGGACAGTGTTTTCTCAGGATAGTTGTACCTGCAGGTAACAATCTAGAAAATTAATGTACATGTGTTTACACACCTGATCTGATATTTACTGGCACTAACATTATTTGCCCCTGCACATCAGATCCCTCCACAAATTCAATGCTTTGGATACTTATACTACATTAGTAATGAGGAACTTAATTTAAAAGAAGGTTCCAAGTTTCAGTGCTGGAAATATCCAGTGGTTTTAACATTTTCTTAAAAAAGAACCAAATTATTTCAGACACCACAGTAGTTTGACAGTTTATCATATTTCCTTTTTCTGTGTGTATGAAATGTGAATTAGGCTGTCAAAGTAACTGGTGCTACAATTAATCTTTCCAAAGTAGCAGAGCTTAACTTTCTGAAATGTCCAAGTAATACAGTCCTATCAAACCCACCAGTAAGGCATTACCTACACCAAAAGCAAACAATTCAACCAATTAATCTATTAAAAAACAACCCCACACTATTGGAATGAACAGCAAAAAAAGAAACTGGCCAGACAGTAATGATCTTAACACAAATTAATCATCTTAATGGAATCACTAGTGATTTCACAGGAAGCTTGTTCACAGGCTTACATTAGCCACAGGCTGAAACTCTTCACTGGAAAAACAGAGCACTCAAGATGGGAGAAATTCAAATATAGTTTGCAGAAATCAGTCCCAGTAGTGATTAACTAGGATGACTACACTGTCAGCTTGGTTCAACTGAGAAATCCAGTGTCAGACCCCCTCTAAGAATGATATCAACCTATCCAATATTGGTCAATGGTACCGGACTAAAACTAAATCTTTATAGTTAAATGCTACATTAATAAATCATTATACCTGACCATTTTATCACTGGTATTTCAGGATACACTTAACATTTTCAAACATTAATGGTTATTGTGAAAATTAAGACTTGGCACTCAGTCTTATTTTCATCATGTTACTAAGTGATTTAAGGAAATAACAAAGCTATTTTTAGTGTAGTAAAATACAGACTCCTAGCAATTAACTAGGAATTTGATCTAGCAAAAGAATCAGAAATTCCACTTCTCCAAACAATATAGGAGGCTGCCTATGGAGGGTAACTAGACATCCATGAGGTAAGAACTCTGGGTACTTAAATGCTTTTGGATGAATATTTGCTCACAAATTGTGTTGTTCCATTCTAAGAAGAAATCATGAAACAATACTGATGTGATCATAAACCAGCAATTTTTATTTAGAAACCCTCTAAATTGCTCTTAAGCTTTCTCCCAAGAATGCTGATTTAATTGCTATGTGTAAGAAAATAGAGAAAACAACATAAATTGAACAATGACATTGAACTAGGTGAGAAACCATAAATCAAAGAACAATATAGAATAATTATTTCATTTTTGTGGTTTTTTTAACTTTAAAGCAAAAGTTACTGGGATGATGCAATACTATTTCATATTTAGAAAAACACTTAAGTATTCTGTTGTTTCATAAGACTTCACATATTTTCCTCAAACTTTTCTTAGAAAGCTAATACAAAGTGTTTGAAGATTTCAGGATTCTTCCCTGTCCTACAAATCTACTTGGCAGCCCGTCATTACACATACCTGTTCCTAACACCTCAAGCCAAAAATTGCTCAGAACAGCAATACACAGCTAAATAACAATATCTAGTCCTTAACTAATTTTACACTGCTGGAGTAAAACCCTTAACCTCCTTTTAATCCCATATAACTCGATTACTTCTTAAACCTTTTTCCTAGGGAACAATTTGCATCCTTTAGAGGACATTTTCTGTGCCAAACTGCCCTGGTTTATAATAAAAATTAGGTACATAATTCCTTCTAAATGAAAAATAAAAGAAAAGCCCAACCAAATGATAAAAACATCAAACTACCTGTACTTTGAAAAGCAAAGAGGCATTATCTAAGAGTCACAGTCAAATTTCACAGAATATACACAAATAAAACAGATTCTAGTTATAGATCTTTAACTTCAGCAAGCACACCATTTGCTCAAATCCTTCTTTAAGAAACTCAAAAGCTGCAGGAGGAAAGCAGGAAGACTTCCAGACTCATATAGAGTCTACTTGTCAGAAAGGACAAAAATAGAACACAAAAAATTCTTCCAAATTCAATTCTAAATGATAAGACCGGGAATTCTGATCTGAATTGATACTCAAGTTTTTCACATAAGATGTTTTATTTCTGATACAATGCAACTGTACTGCCCAGCTTTCCACTAATCTAGGGTCAGGGAGGGCGGGGAGTTAACAGGCTCACTAACTCTAGCCCCAAGGATGGCTGCTGCTGTTCACCTTCAGTTTCAGAGTTTATAGTCTCATGCATTTAACTAATTTACTTATTAATTAACTGTTTAAAACAGGAGTGGTATTGATTTAGATCCAGATTGAAAAAGGAAAAAGCTCTTTCATCACCCCTTTTTCCAGTTCTGTAATACCAAATACATAAACTGGTACAGAAAAGGCTGTTCTCTTCACTGTTTCTTGCCTGGAGACTCCAAGCAACACCAACACTTCAGATGTTTATGGGATTGACCAGGGACTTGAACCTGGTGCAAAGGTTGAATAGAAAGGGACATTTATCTCTGTGAACAGTGTCAAAGAAATCTCCATGTGGATAAAGTACCTGCTGCAAATCCCTACAGCTGATAGAACAGAAATAAAATTTTGACTTTAATTTTATCCTACCCTCATTTCTAATTTTCTGGTGAATGTCATAAAAGGAAAGTGACGTAAAATATTTTTATTTTAGTGAAAATATTTAAACGTGGACAAGCCTAGTCAAGGAGGGAAATAATAAATAGCTTAACATATTTCTGAATAAAGATGAGGAAAAAATACAAATGTTAGAAACATCTAATGACTGAGAAACTTCTTCAGAAAATAGATCTGAGACAGGTATAACAGAACTTCACTTAAAATGAGTGAAATAAGCAGGATATACCATAATAGGAGCAGAGATTAGATACAGACTTCAAAAAATTCAGTTATATTTATACAGTGGTATATCTTTCCTAAGCCTGGTTTTGACTTGTTCTGCCTACAGAACTGTACCTTACTTGGGACATTTAAGAATTAATGATGCCAGATGATCAATCTACTCCTGCACCAGGTGAAAGAAACAACTACTGTGTAAATCCATCCCAGGACTTTGTTTTGCCATAAACCCTGTGATATCCCACAGAATTAAGCCACACAACAGATGCTTTAATAGCTCTGGCAAAATAGGTTACTCAGCTTTAGTTCTGAACAATATTATTATCTATATAAACAACCTTTTGATACAGGGTGAAAATCTTGCCTCAGAAATATTGTCTTGCTATGCACTGTGCAGCTTTTTTAATGCTTGTCTGACTTTATTTACTTCTACTTCATAGCTGTCACCCTCCAATTTACTTGACTTTCTGTACTGTTTTGCAGAGTGCAACATGTGATTCATACAATCTGCAATTCACTCGAGGAGCTGGGCATGTAAAGGCAGCACAGAGGCACCTACCTACCTACACCTCCAAGAAGCAATGCAGCAAATGAATCAGACACAGACTTTAAATACACAGACAGAAATCCTTGAAGATGAATTAACCAAAATGAAATAATTTGATTCAGGTCAGTGAAACTGAAAGATTGTTTTGTACCCACACTTCACAAATGGCTGAAGAGGGAAGGCGGGGGGGGAAGAGCTGCAGAATAACAACTTATTCAGGAAAATAGTGTATTGAAAAGGAAAATAAAATCCCCAGTCAAACATGGTAACTTAACTAAATTTTAAAAAAATATTTTTTTCTTAAAAAAAAAAATTCATTGTACTTCATAAATTGCAATGACCTTGTAATTCTCTTATAGCTAATAAAGAAAAAAACAAACAAAAAAAACCCCCAAAAACCACAAAACAAAAACCCCAGAACCCCACATAATCTCTGCATTTACACTACTTTAGATCACTAGCGAGGTTTCTCTAATGAAAAGGAGTTACTGGATGGATGACTTAGTTCGTTCTCCAGTTTGTCTCTTTCCATTTTTCAAAATGCAAAATATATCCAGAAGTCTTTTTTATAGACTCAATGGTCAAATAATGATTTGAAATAAGCAGACTGGCATAATTCCACCTCTCACAAACATCAGTGAACATATCCTCAGTGACCTTGATCAGACAAGATCCCTTGCAAACCAGGTTCAGATCCAGTCTAATACAACATCATCTCAGAGAAACCCACAGTGAAGATTTGATAAAATGGAGAAAAGAGAAATCCAAAATCACAATCCAAAATCTTCAAGCAGGAATGTTTCACTTCCTGAAAAATTCCTTAAAAATACACTATTACAATAACTTTCTTTAACAATTCAAACATTATAGACTTGGCTGACTACACATTGCTTTGAAATTATAATTAATTCAGCATTATGAAGATAATTTTCTTTTTTTTTCCTTCATTTTCCTTCAGTCAACCACTTCTCTTGATCAACACAAGACATAAAATAATACATCACAATGTCTTTTGTTTCATCCCTATGCTTGATTACTCTTGGCAGGTTTTTTGGTCTAATGAGCAAGCTGTTTGGCTACAGCTACCTAAATTAAAACAACTGAAAAATTCATTTGTCAAATCTGAAAATACATCTACTTAATTTTCAAGCTTAAATTTGTTTTATTGCTGTATAAATGAACGATGCACATTGACATATTTTAACTCAGTTGTATAAATACTGTGGAAAATTTTACAGCTATAGCAATTATAACTTCAACTTTTTTCAGAAATTAAAAAAAATCCTTCTGATATAACTAAGCAAGAGCAGGATCTGTGTATGGGGGAATGAAGCATGTCGAAATTACTAACCTTTATCTGCATTAAAATAAAAAGCATAGATATTTCTAGAAGAAGCAGCACTAAACAGATATTACTAAACAGATGAACTTTTTATTATTAATAATGTTTGACAGCAATTTGCAATATTTTAGGGGAAATATTTCCTACTGATCATGCTGTTGAACAGTCCAACTACACTCAAATTGGGCTGGAAAGCCACAGTCCAATTGTAAAAAAATTCAAGATCCCCTTAGTTTCCAGCTAAAGGACTATCTGTTTGACAAGAAGGATCTTTTTAAAACCTAAACTATGTAAGATGCCATCACACTTTACAACCAGATAAGCACTGTTAGAATCAAGTATCAGCTTTGCTTCACAGAATAATTTCTCACATTTTCTTTAGGTATTATTTTTATAACTTCTCCCACCTTTCTTGGAGAAGCTGGAGTTCAAACAAACATTTTCTTGACAATCTCTAGTTCGTAGCAATACTTGCCTTGTTCTTATGTGGTATTTATAGGAATGTAAGAAAAGATGTAGTTCTTCCAGTCAGTGAGCTGAAACTATTGCAGATAACTGCCTCACAAATCTGAGATATGAATTCAGAATTATTATTCCATTCTACACACCACAAACATTGTTAAACCCATGTCACCTTCAGTATATATCCAAAAATGATCTGCAATCCATGGAATATCACATGGTAAAATAAAACTGCAGACATGGTGAGATTGGACCTATAAAATACTTCTAATATTCTGTGAGGCTTTTTTCTCCTCAGAATGAGGGACAGACAGCGTAAAATCACTTTACCTTTTTCTTGATCTGAGGTACCAGTTAACGTAAACGTGTGTGCTCTCTCACACACATGTGGCCTCATTCACTTATAATTTAAAAAAAATAAAAATATATAAAACCCAACACAACAGCTCAACTTTTCCATGTGCTGGACCTCAAATACTCTATAATATTAGTACTTCAGAACCTTCTAGGGAAAAAATGTTATTGTCTTCCAGTGAGTTACGTTACTCAAAAACATATTTTTATAGAAGCTGTGCTACAATCCAAATCTAGAAAACTTGGAGGAAAAAGGGACAGTTTCATACACCCTAAGAAACAATAATTTTTACATATGAATGAAAAAAGGAATGAGAGAAATTGTAAATATTCAGCACATGTAAAAATTATGAAAGAATAAAAGATAGAAGGGTATGGTAGCTTTTGTCCAAACTACAGTTCTACCACTGTGTAAATCCCAGTTTATAAATCCATATTCAGTTCTATTGAAGAACACTGAAACGTTTTGAGGTTTTATATGTCTATTCACTCTGCAGTAAAAATCTACATAGTTAATTCTACTTCTGCATATCCCTGCCTCTCCATCTTTTTGAGACTACACCCGCAGACCTCGGAGAGAAATCTCATGATTCATAATCATGCTACACTTAACTTGGCTAAGACATTGCTTACAGTAACTACAAGGCAGTCTTGGGCATATACACATGCTTTGAGAGCATATTTTCTTTTGACAAGTCATGAATATCAGCAGATATCGCAGGTGGAACCATTTGCCTCTTTTTCTACATAACTCAACATAACTGAGTCTTTCTTAATAGTGTGAAGAAATTCTGTCCACTCATGCCCCCAGTACCAGAGTTCATCAAAACAGGACCTTGCAACTGCCTACCAAGAAGTCCTAACTAAAGTTAAATATATACACATGTGAAAATAAGCACATGTATGAAAAATTGAACAGTTTAACAGTTTAGGAGAGAAATGCCAGACTGAGTAAGATTTAGAAAATAGTTAAGTACTTAGTGTGCTTTAATCCAGTTCACATATGAAATATTGTGCATTATTTGCAATACAGTGAGCCAATCTGACAGCCCTCCGCTGGCTTTGTAAAGTAGGCACTCTTCACATTCATGTTTTTTGTTCCTGGACATTGCAAACAAAACTGCCTACCTATTTCTTAATATGCTTAAAGATTTGTACACCAGATTAACACAACAAGTATGTATCCTGATGATTATCTTAGTGAAAATTCTGAAGCCATTTCTCTATCTTCCCTAAGATTTGAATTGGTTTGTATTCCAACACCAATTGTGATTTTTCACATAAAAGCAATTGGCTTTTATTGACAACACACCAAGAAAATTCTATGAAGATGGTAGAATAGAAATCATTTTAAACAGAAAATTAGCATAAGAAAAATCAAGCACTCATTTCAGTCATTTTGTATTTGGGCCAAAGAAGGAAACACTTCCAGATCAGACCAATCTGAATTTAAATGGTATTCTTCCTTATTCTTCTGCAAAACGGTACAAATATGTTGCCTAGATCATCTGGGATTAGTGCAGATAATTAATTCCCTCCCAGTGCAGGCCTTAGAGAGCAAACCCTTATCTGTGCCAGCAGCATACAAAGATTCCTGAAACCTGAAATGCTTTTGCCAAAGTAGAATTTTTGGGTGTAATATAATCTGTCAGGATATAAGTAAATAAGCCACTATACACAGGCAAGCATGTTGTCAAATCCAATGGCCTACTCTGGTCCTGAACTTTAAGAACACAAAGAGTTCTCAGAGCTTGGCAAGGACTTTCTAAGTCTGACCAAAGTGGTTCATTTACTCTGTTGCAAAAGGCTGGAAGGGCACTTTCTACAATGGATTCTTGTCACTGCTCCTACCAATCAACTGTTTTCACTTCTAAGAATCATTGCTTGGGTTTTCTCCTAAAGTGATGTTCCAGTCACCAACTCAAGCCCTGCCAAATCCTCAAACATATATGCACCATTAAATATAGATCCATGCTCTTCATATTAATAAATTCCCTCTGTCTTAAGGAATAGCTGGTAAAAGAGATAATTTTTCACATGCAGTAGCATATAACAAGGAGTGAGTTCTGTACTTCTCACTGCTATGCTACATAGATTTAACAACTGGAATGAATTTCATCATCAAGAGCAAACTCAAAATTGTCAAAGGAGCTTGTTTTCAGCAGTATATAGGCCCCAGTGAAAGTGCATTACATAAAATTGATGACTTGCACACTTTTTTAGAGAGAAACTGAACAAGCTGCAAACTGACTCTCTTCGGAGACAATGATTATGTATCACATGAGAAAATAAAAAAGTTAGTTCATAAAAATTTTCTGCAGCAAAATGTCAAGCACTGGATAGTCTGTAATAACAATATATTAAGATAATACTTTCTGGAAATGGTAAAATACCAGAAAATTTGAATTATTTTAATCTTTTAAACCCATTCTATTATTGTGTTCTGTTAAAGCAGCCACTTGCAAAGAGTAACAGAGCAGTGAAATTCACATCTTCATCATAATCTGAAATCTCTGTCATGGGTTATAATTTCATTTTCTCTCTCTCCTTGTGTCCTGACCAAGGTTGCTACTTTAAACTGCACCACCTTTTTAGGTACATCATTAATTCCTACATAATTTCCCCTACTGCCATCTATCACTGTGAAATGGGAAAGTATAAGTGAAAAACCATTAAAAAAATCTAGCAAATAACTAAAGAATGCCCAATGAAACTCTGATCACTGATATAACTAGCCACTAACTTTTCTCTTTCAGAAATCAAATTTCAAGAAATATGAAAATTACAAAAACTTTTAATACAATCCCCTACACTAGCATTTACTAGCATTACCTCCCTAGTATTTGTTTCTAAAGCAAACAGGCAAGATTTCTAGCATTAAGCATAGTGGGACTTACAGATGCAGAAAAATAAACACTCTATGGTTACTAAGACATGAAAATATGACAGATATTATATATCCAAATAGGATAATAGATATAGGATAATAGAAAAACAACAAGGAATAGGAGAAACACCATTCCAAAACCAGTATCAAAAATTTTTAAAAGGCCTACATTAGAAACATTGACAAAACTACGGCTATTTTACTAAAGTACTTTTTCTATACTGATAGAAAAGTGATAGAAATACCTTGGTTAGAATAAAAGTTTCCTTATGCTTGAATACATGGGAGTTGCTCTGAAGCTAGGTTCCAAAAAAAGTAACTAGCTGCTGAAAGATTTTCTTATTTCCTTCAGCATATTTCACGGGGAAGGGAGAGGGTGCAGGGACAACATGTGAGAGGAGTCATGACAACATGGACATGACACAGAAACAACACACAACTGCTTCAATTCGGGCAAAGGAGTCACACTCAGAAACTGCCCAACCCTTGCAAACGCACTCATCTATTATTTCTCTTTTCTGCAGATAGTTACATCAAATGCTTCAATTATTACGAATTAAATAGAAACAGGGGAGATAGGAAGAAAGGATTAATGGCATAAGTCTAAAAATATTCTAATTCTGCTCAATCCACTGTTTTCTACATTCTGCCACCCCTTACAAAAGCTCTTAGGCATCTTTCCCTTCTGATTGTAAAGCCAAGATAGCCTATGCAGTTTCTGTTAATGTTTCCATCTATTTGTGTATTACAAAGCTATTTATACTACACTATAATAAGCACAGATGGTTAGAGTCAATCCCAATAAGATTTAATGGAAAGACAAGAGAAGACTGGGTATCCATAGCCACTAAATAACCTACAGCATATAAAATAAAGATTATTCTTCAGAGAAAGGAGATAAAGATAAGATGAAACAATGTTATCAGCTTTACCTTAGATTATGAGGGCAATCTAAGGAAAAGCACATTACCATTTACTTAACATCTAAACGTTAGCTATATAAAGAGCTTCCAAGTTAATGCCTTCCAAGAGACATTTAAGAGTTCAGTGTTAACAACAGTTTGAGATCAGTAGACTCTGCCTTTTCAGACAAAAAAGTATTTGGCAGTAGAAACAGGCAGCAAAAACAGACCATAGAAAATGTGAAAGAAAAAAGGAATCCATACCTGAGAATGAATCAAAAGCACATATAAAAATTAGAAACCTTTGTCTACAATACTGAAGAAAGGGGAAAATAAGATTTCCATGACTTCTTCCCATTATAATTTATTACATTCAATTTAGAAGTTATGAACAATTGAACAGTTTTTAAATTTCCTTAATTAATTGAAATGAATAAAAACTTCTAACACTTTCCCATATTTTACAGTTTAAGAAAGAGTGTTCGGGTCCTTATTAGTTTCATTTCAAAGGCAGTAATTACAGTTGAAGGTACAAAATACTTATTCTTTCTGTCAGACCTCCTAGGCTTCAAAATTTTTCCTCCTTCACCATAATAATAAAACTCAGATCATACAAAGTAAGTCATGGAAAAAAGTGACCGATACTACTTAAGAAGTGCCCATAAGCTTCAGCTAACAGACTGGCACGTGGAAAAGATTCTAAGCCCCATTTTCAAAAGTAACTTCACATTATTACAAGATCTTGGTTTAACTTAGGCTTAAGGCAACATAAAAAAGAAACAGCTCATCTTTCATGTTTTGCAATTCCATTTTTCTCCTGATGCCATGATCATGACATATTTATGTCATGAGAGAGCTGCTGTACCCACTAGTAAGTTTTCTTTACCCTGAACCATAAAAAGTACTGAAGAAATAAGACCACCAAACCTTTTTTGCCACAACTAATGAGTTAACATGACTTAGAGAAAAGACAATGAGTGCTGCATTATCCAATCCAAAATGCTGAACTCCTCTACAGTATATTTAGGATCCTCCATAAACTAGGAGGGCTTCTTGTCCATTGCAAAAGTCTTGTTGAACAGAAGACCTACTCCTCAAGTAAAGTTACTGGTACTCCACTCTGGAAGCATGAAAACTTTCTGTATACTTACATGGTAATCCCATGGTGAAGTGCAAAGAACCTGTGATAAATCACTTTTAAAAGGGCCTTGGCTTGCTCAGTTGTACAAAGATGTAGTTGTGATCCACAGCTGGACAGAGATGTTCTGCCCACAACAGTAACACACAGTTGGCATGGAGCTTAATTGAGAGGCAGTGTTTGTTTTTGAGAAGCCTTAAACCTCCACAACAGACAAGGGAATAATTAATGCTGGCTATTACTGAACTTGATATGGAGACCTAATATTTGATTTATCTCCTTTCTAAACACAGAGGTTTAGTTTTTCACTAATGTTGAAAAAATATACCCTTTAAATACTTCCAAAAGACTCCTCTAGAAAGCCAATACAAGTTGCCCAAACTTGCCACATCTTGTAGAAGGCATTATGTTTGATGGTCAATGTGAGAACACCCCACAGCAAAGCAGAGTAAAAAGGAGCACTTCCAGTACAATTTTCCTCTTCATAGCTGATGGGTTTTATGGTCTGTTCAATTTTCTTCTACCTTCTTTACCCTTGATAACTGTATTAATGTGGTGGGATGATAGTTAACACTGTAGTATGATGCAGCTGATCACAATGATCAACCAACCCTATTATTTCACAGCAAAACTATGACACAGTTGGGTTATGGAGTTCATTTATCAACTTAAATTTGAAAATACAGCAATCACTTAAATTATGACCTCTGAAAAGCAAAAGTATATATCACTAACAAGCAGATTAGAACCCAAAATCTCTCTTCCAGCAGCAAGTAAAATTTAAAATATAAAATACAATCTTTTTAATGAACACAAATGCACAAGTCGACAGATTTACAGCATTATGCATAATGAAGGTTTGCTGGATAAGATTTAGTTCGTTCAAAGTAGGAGAGTATAAATGTAATACCATTTCTCAACCACATTTTTCAAAAACAATAATCTTTATTTCAGACAAAGTGGAGTATATGTATATATATTTATCAAATGTCTAGTGCTATCATCATAGATAAAGCCATTACCACAAAGTATTATCAATATAACAAAATATGAATGAAGAAGATAATCCTAACAGCAACTACTGAAAAGCCTCAGTTCCCAAGCCTGAAATAAACAGAGGATACATTCCCATAGACTGGAACCTCCCAGCATCATGACACCACTGGCTGCAGAACCTAACCAGGCAGCTTGGAAAACCTTAATAACCACATCAACCCTGAGGCTTTACTGACACGTGTGACTAGTTGCAGCTACTCAGCAACTGGACTGCAGCAGCAGTAAGGCAGGGTTGAAAACTCTTCTTCCTCCACACTTCAGGCAAAAAATAAATGTACCCTCATATAGAACCCAAAATGTTGGACTTGCCCATACAACTTATGGGAGTTGATATTTGACATACCCCATCATCCCCATCTTTAAGATAGAAAGTCTCCTATTTAAAAACAAGACCATTCTCAATTTTTGCACAAAAAAATAAGTGGGAAGGTAGGGTAGCCTCTAACATGCATCTAGTTTCCCACTGTTACATGTTAAGGCACAGCTCTTGCCCAGACCTATTGCATTATTTTCAAAAGATTTGTCAGAATGATCAAGACCTTTCAAAAGAATTGAGTCAGTTACAGTTCTGCCTGCACAAAGTACTGGAAAGATCTTAGGCAATAATCCCACATTAATAACACTTAATGACAAAACTGACATTTTAGAGAATGTTAAGAGAGGTAGGTTTGGAGATTGGCTTGGGTTTTGGTTTTTTTATAAATAAAATATCATATCCTGGTTTATCAAGTTCTGTAAGGGTTCCCTTTCTGAATGACTGCGCTCTTTCTCACTGTGATCTAAAACTCTTAAGAAACTGAGCCAATGAGCCAGAAGTCAGGGTCATTATCTTTCACATTAATCAGTCCTGTCAGTTAAGTCTTAAGTTAAGCCTTTAAATACTTCTTTTCACACCAGAATTCCATCTCACCCTTACATCTGTAGGGTATTTAAAGCCTTCAAAAATATCCTACTCTGACCAGAGAATTAAATTACAAACACAGGCCTTGCATACCTTGATTTTAACTCTGCAAGACAGTTACCCCAACATGTTTCAAATGCTGCTCTCCTGTTCCTTAACAGGAGCCCACATCTGAATCACTAAGCACATTGCTAATCACAATTTCAAAACCAACAAATTACAGTCACAAGAAAAATTACTAATTATATAAATAGGCAGGATGGTAAAACTTCTCCTCCACGTTATATTTAAGTATGATAACTGGTAAGCGTTCTTACAAGATATATTTCTAATGCATTCTTGTACAGGTAGATTAACACAATTTTGGGGGGCTGTTACAGTTCTATGTTAAGAATTACTGGAAACTACCCATACTTTAATGGGAGAGCCTTGTAAAATTAAGTAAGTATTCCAGACTAGGTACCAGTCAATAACAGAACATAAGCATTCTGCACAAGAAATGAAAGCATACTCTTCTTCACTGAAGCACCAGCCTTATGAAAGTTACAGTGTAAATATAAGCTAGCATATTTGCAAATTGCCTCAGAAGAATCAGTATGCAGTACTTCCGCAAAGCAGTCACTCTTAAAACCCTTGGGGACACCTACTTGTCACAGAATAAATTATCTGGCTAATATCCAATATTACAGTACATGGCAGTGAGTACCCAGGAGACGGGCATTAGAGAGCACGTAGCTTCCTCAGCCTTGCAGGTTAGTCCTTACATAAACGACTTTGCCCAATTACAAAACATAACTGATGTACGTATTTTGGAGTTTTCTAGCAGCAGCCTTTAAATCCTAGAACATTTCTATAGCACCAGATTTTTGTTTGGTTTTTTGTTTGTTTTTTTTTTTCCAAAATCACAGGTCCCAATGCACAGGATACTGAACAGGTATTTTTCACATAAACCTAAGCTTTTTTTTTTAAGATATTCAAGGCAAACAGAAATATCTGACTACTGATTAGAAGTGCTCTCAAACACCAGAATTATGCTGTTTAATAAAAACTATGGGGAAAATAAGTTCTCCCACAACTCTAGTGGTTCTTTCCTAGTTGCTAAAGATAAATAGCCAAGTCTGCATCCCACACGCAACACAGACATAAAGCTAGAAAATACATGCATCACAAGACATGCAAGGTCTCAGAAATACGAGACTTCTTGGAGACATTTACTTCAGTTTGCTACAGCAAACCGCAGTCACCACCAGGCTGCAGAACAAGAAGAAACCTGTTGCCTCTGAAGTTGCAAACCAAATCAATGATTTACACCGAATCAAAGAAATCCAGTAGGTTAAACAGTAGAAAAAGACAGAAAATTATTTTGCATGGTTGGAATTCGTATTTTTAAAAATTACACCAACGGATGAAGGATAGTGCATAGAGGATGATCAAAGATAATATTTTCTTCTGAAAGGAACGTGAACGGCTTTTGAAAATAGGTTGCGTTCCACTCAACTTGCAGCAAACGCAGCCCAAACTAGGCGCAGAGTCGAAGCACGCCGAGGATAGAGCCACCTTACAGCGGCAGGTTTCGTAACTGATGAGATTCGGGTCAGGCTGGGGCCGCTGCACCCGGCTCCGAGCACGGCGCTCCGGACACCGCGCACCGCCGCGTCCAAACCCCGCACCCCTGGCCCCGCAATCCCCGGCCGTGAGCGCTGCCCCTTCTCCCCCGCCCTCCCTGCCGGCACTTCCGACCGGGCACGGCGAGACGCGGCGGTGCCGCCCGGCGCCGCTGCCAGGTGCCCGGGGAGGGAGGGGGCTCTGTCCCGGGCGGCACTGGCGGAGCGGCGGCGGGGCGAGCCCCTGCCCCGGCCCGGCGCCCCCAGCGCTTCCCTTCCCGCAGCGGGGCGCGAAGCGGGAGGACGGACGCGGCTCTCCCCCTGCACCGCCTGGCACCCCGCAGGGCGGGAAGCGGCTCCCGCGGCCCGGCCCGCTGGGCCCCGAAGGTGCGGGCCGAGCGCCCCTCACGGCCCGGGGCGCGCCGGGCGGTCCTGGCCGCTCCTCGGCGGCAGCGCATCGGGAACTGCCCGGCGGGACCCCCGTCCTCCTCGCCGAGGTGCCGCAGGCAATTATTTAAGAATTAAAATTCGGGGAGAAAGGGGAAAGTTGAGGCTGTGCCCCAGCCCCCGCTCCTCAAGGGATGCCCTACACCCTGCAGGAAGGGAACCAGCGGGAGCGGGCTGGGCGCGGCTGCCGGCCGGCAGGGTGGAAGGGCTGAACTTACGTCTCGGAATTTGTTCCACTGCCCGACCTCCTTGTCGTACTGGGAGATGGTCGTGAGCCATTGTTTATCGTCCAGAAAATTGCCGCTGTCCGGTCTGCCCCCGGCCGCCGCCGCCGCCGGGCTGCACCAGGCTGCTGCACACACGCACACCAAGGCTGCCGCTGCCGCGAGCATCTGGGCGAGAGGAGACACGGGCACGGGGGTTACCCACAGCGGAGCCGAACCCCGGTCGGGGGCTGCCGGCGGGGGACGGGACAGCCGCCCGCGGCGAGCCCCCTGGCCCACCTGAACGCGGCGGGGGGAAGGGGAAGGGGAGGCTGCCCAGCCCGTCACCTTGCTGCGCGCCCCGCACCCGCGCTCCTCGCCGCGGCCGGAAAGGCGGCCCCGCGCCCGCTCCCTCCCCGCACGCGCCGCCGTCTGCGGCCGCCCGTCCGTCCGCCCCGCTCCCGCGCCGCGCGCGCCGCCCGCCCCTCGCCCCGCCCCGCCCCCGCCCCGCGCCGCGCCGCGCGCCGCACCGGGAGAGGCGCGCGCCCGCCGCTCCCGCCCGGAGCCCGGCACCCCGCGCCGCCGGGAGCACCGGCGCATCCCCCTGCACCGGCACATCCCCCTGCACCGGCACATCCCCCTGCACCGGCACAGCTCCTGCACCGGCACAACCCCTTGCACCGGCACAACCCCGCCGAGACCCGCCCGACCCCGCAGCAACCGCTCGGTGCCACCGCCTCCCCCAGGTCGGGGTGGATGCCGCTGGAACTTCGCTACAGCTGCGTTGGCACCTCGCACCCCGAGTATGATCGGCGAAAACGGGGAAAGGGCGGACGCGATCCTTCAAAACTCACGGTCACGTCAAGACAGAACTTCCCGCGCCTTCGGGGCGAGGAGAGGCACAAGCTCGCGGGTCGCCTCCGAGTGCTGATGGAGGCACACCGTGATGCCGCCTGCCCGTGTTAGCCCCTTTTGTAAGGATCGGGCACTCTTCCCTCTTCTTCTAGCTTTTGTCTTTTAAACGGCAACAGTGTGTTAACTCTAAGTCTTCGATGACATTTGGTTGCTTTCCCGAATTAGTTAAATTTAATTTAGAATAGAGCAAGGGGCAGAAATAAATAGTTCAATTACCTTTCCAGCATAGCTGCCTCCATATTTAAGTTCTGACATCCTGTTGACCTAATTAATCTAATTGTTAATGTTAGCTTTATTCCCTAGACTTGAGTAACACTATGCTTTTTAGATTTGTAGTAGCTGCGTGTTGCAAGGTTTCGGTAGAGGGAGCGGGGCAGAGACTGCGGGGTGGCCTCTGTGGGGAGATGTGTGGAGCTCTCCCGTTTGGGGAACAGCTGGCTCCCAGCAGCTCCACAGTGGAGACACTGCGGCCGCAGCTCAGCCCTTCGGCAAAGCTGGCGGTGCCTCTGTGAAAGGATAGCTAAGAAAGGGCAGAAAATGCTGTGCGGAGAGAGGAAGTGGGAACAGAAACGGTGAGAAACAACGGGGAACGCCGGCGCCAGAGAGAGATGAGAACGTGCTCTCCATGGCCGAGCGCTGGAAGACTGATGCCAGAGCAAAGGGAACCCAGAGAAACTGTGGCAAGCCCAGACCGGAGCTCATTTTCCTGAAGAACTGCAGCCAATGGGAAAGCCATGCCAGAGCAGAAGAAAAGTGTGAGAAGGAATGAGCTGTGCAGAGAAATTGTT
Organism: Parus major; assembly: GCF_001522545.3. NCBI lineage: Eukaryota > Metazoa > Chordata > Aves > Passeriformes > Paridae > Parus > Parus major. The sequence continues at coordinate 31,299,392 of NC_031771.1, forward strand.
ACCTGCTGACTCTACGTGCCCCCAATTCTCCCTGTGCTGGTCAGGGAGAGAGGAGTCTGGAATTAAGCTGAGCCTGGGAAAAGAAGGGAGAAAAGTTGTTGTTTTAACGTGTCTTCTTCTTTACCACTACTCAAACTAGCTACTACATTTTTATTTTAATTGGCAGTACATCTTCTCCCAGTCAAGTTTGTTTTGTCTGCAGCAATAATCGGTCAACAGTATTCCTGATTTTATATTAACCCATGAGCTCTCTCCCTCCAGTTCTTCCTATACTTGTCCTGCTGGGGAGAGGGGCTGTGAGCAGCTGGGTGAATGTTTGGATGTTAGCCAAGACTAACCCACTGCGAGGTAGCCAAGTATGACAAGTACACAACACTCTCAGTGTAGTTGCTGAAAGTATTTTCTGTGGTAAAATACAAGTTACTTTCAGACTTGGAACTAGGGTCAAGTCCATCAAGAGATTCACTGATGGCAGAAAAAAGCCACTTCGTGCAAAGGGAGAAGTAATTGTGAGATTGCCACTGATTTTAGCAAGTTTTGATTTTGGTCATAAACTGTAACTACAGACAGATAGTAAAGTGTTAATTAAATCAAATAACCTACATCATACAGTACATAATAGATGCCATTTTGTTCCTGAACTTGTATCACTAAAATCCATGAAAATCCTGTCACCCTTATGACAGATATGATTGCCAGATTAGGATTTATTTGTCTGACCCTAAAAATGCTACCTATCCAGAATGATATTATAGTCTATAATAAATGAATCATAAAATTCAAAGCAAATGGATAGAGGGATTGCACAGAGGCTAAATAAGAATCGATAAAACAGTCATTCTGAGGGTGGGTTATAGAGTCAGTGCTTTATAGAATCATTCTCTGACAATCCAGTTTGTATTTGTCAGTCTTAATGTTAATTTTCTACAAATTGCTTTGCCCTTTGGGAAAGAAGAAATTTCTCTACAAAGCTGATATGTTGGGGTTGGTTTTTTTTGGTTTTTTTTTTTTTTTTTTAAGAATTACGTATTTAAACTTTTTTTAACAGCATCCCAGTTCCTGAATTTGTGTTTTCACCTACCCAGCAATGAAGGTGATCTATTTTGGTTTCAGTTTGCTTTGTCTGTATTTGACAATTTCATCCAGATAATATTAGTTAGTACTTTTAAGTTATTGTTCATCTTTCCATACTTAGAGAAGAAGAATAAAAGTGGCTAAGATTTGCATTCAGCAAAAATCCTCAGAAAAGGGAAATCTCTTATGGTTTGAGTTTTAAAAGTTTCACTGCAATTTGTCTAAAAAGTGATCTTCAACACCTATGACTGCAGTTTCTACTGACAACACATGCTAATGATCAATTATATGTAATTTTGCCTGAACCAAGCTATTTGAAGCCTTTAATAATTCTAAATGTATTCCTTATAATTTTAAGCACTCTGATCTCCACATAATTGGTTTAAGAGCCTCATTCTGATCAAGGACTTTACACAAGTTGGTAATTCCATTTATTCAAGCACACAATGATACTTGATTGAAATGGCATTTTGAAGATACAAAACTAAGAAATTTTTTTTCTCAATAATTTTACTTCTCTTCAAAGATTAAACTTATGTACCTTGAGAAATATTCTTTATTTTAAATGTACACACATTTCTTACAGAAAATGTAACTATTGTTACATACTGATGTGTTTAACAATAGCATCTTTAAGATGTGACAGGGAACCTGTCACTGAAGCAGTGGTAAGATAATAATACTAATGGCAACAAGAACATAATTTTGAACTGAGAGTTTAGAAACTCTGCCTCACAGCTCTTCATCATTGTCCAGTCAAGAAGCATTTTTGTTATTAACAAAAAAAATTATTCTTGATTCCAAAATATGATCTATTTTGCAAATTTTTTGGTAACAAGTATTTTAATATTAAGACTTACTAATTTAGGATAATAACTGTTTGTTCAGGTTTCTTCCCCTCTGAGTAGCTGATGCATTCTACAGGGAGGTAGCAATGAGGATGGTGTAGCCAGTAATATACTTGTAAGTTACAATACTGTTGTGAATAGTATGGTTGTTGCACAAGGAAAAGGATGGAAAGAGAAAAAAAGAGGGAGTATGCATTTAAATATGTATTTTGCATACTCATCTGTGCGTTATATGAAAGAGCATTGGGATTATGTACCATATGCATGAAGATATATATAGGAAGAAAAGTTTGTATGCATAGGTTACTGATGGAATAGAAGTGACATGCTGAGAAATTATTAGGAAATGCAAGGAAATTTATGTCCTGAACTGTGTCACAAAAGTGCTTTACTCACTTCCTGCAAATGAAGAATATGTTCACTTAGGGCAATTAAGTATGGAGTTAATTTTTTACAACTATTTTAACTGTACGGGCTGGGTTATTATATTTGAACAAACTTATGTTGAAGGGAATCCCAAGGGAACATCTAGGTATCCCACTGCCTGCAGGCAAAGCCAGATATACCTTGTCACTGCTGGCAGATGTCGATCCAAATCTACTTCTATAATCACCATCGGTGGAGTCTGTCAGTGATAGAAACTCCACACTGATATGTGTCAGTGGGTTCTAGTTTTACTAGACTAATTTTAGAAGAGGTTTCCAATACCTGAAACAAGTTGGTCTTGCTGCAATTTAAGCTTATAACTTACAGTGAATACTGTTCACCAAAAGCATGAAGAACAAATGACTCTTTTCCTCTGATCAACAGCAGTCTTTTCCATACTGGAAACTATTCACTCTGTAACCACTCTGTATTTCATCCCAGTGATATGTTTATTACCATATTTTTACCCTGTTCTTTTAATCTTATATATGATTTTGATTTCTCTGATCACTTTATTATCCACTGAATTGGGCTAGGAGGTTTTTCCATTGTCAATGTCTAGAACACCATTGAATAGAGCACAGGATTTACTTCATAAACATAAATTATTTTGGCTTGATAGGATTTGCATCTTTTTCAGTATCTTCCACACATTTAGACATAGTGTGCTGAATTACCTGTCCCTGCATTTTCTAGAAATTGAGGGTAGAATGACAAGAACTTAATTTTCTGACCCTTTTTCACCCACTTTTTGAAGGTCCCTTTTTTAAAGAAGCCCTTTAATTTGCTTTGTTTTTTTAAAGTCATCTGGTAACTGCTTGTTCTCTACAGTTTCTCAAAAGCAATGACTAAGAATTCTGAGACCCTTTCAAATAATTCTGTGAACATTCAGAGAGAATTCATGAGATGATTATAACAATATCATTTTTACAAAAATTACAAAATAGATTAATTACAGACAAAGTCCTATCTAAGCCCTTTTTTTTCTTGTAAATTTTGTGATGATTGAGTTAACGGACTATATGCCATTAATGATTGGTGCATAGGTTTTAAATTACTTTTTCTTACCTTTCTCTCCTTACTGCATTCTTCCTCCACAATGGGACTCATCCCTTCCTTTCATCTTCTTTATAATAATACTAAGTTTGCAATTATTTTTTATTAACCTTGATGTCTTTTGCTAGCTGCATCTCAACTTCTCCTTGACTTCTGCTACTTGTGTCTTGGACTGCTTTGAAGTATTCATCTTTCATTCTTCTTTGACTTTGATCTTCTACTTCAGGCCACTGCAGACTTCAAGATTTAATCTATTTGTCTTCTATGGCTTTCCCTATTCTTCTGCTATTACTGCAATTTAGTCCTTAATATTTTTTCTGTAGAGTAAATGCTACAAGGTGCTCATATTTCTCATTCTTCATGAATTTTATTAGATTGCTAAACACCTGTGGATCTCTGCTAACATAAATACTGTAAAAGGCATGAACCACAAGGATCCAGAGAGCATGGCTGCTCAGATGGTCAGCATTAAGGACACAGCCATCTGTTTTTATGGACAGCTTACATACACTTCAGAATAAGGCATTGTTATGTGGACCTGTCCAAGACCAGAAGCAGAAGACCATCTCAAGACAGGTAGGTCTAAGCAAAGTCCTCACAAGCTTACAACTGAAAGAGAAAACGTCTTAATGGTGTGACATCTCTGCCTGACACTGCATCTAATCTTTCTGACATTCTGTATTGTCGCTAAAGGACATTAAATGATTCACACAACCACTCTCAGTGCCAGAACAAAAACCCATCACTTTATTTTCTGACTCCGGTATTTATAGATTCTTGACAATGACCAGGGATTGGATAATTAAGTTACCACCTTCCCAAGCACACTGGTCATGTGAAACGTCCATCAAAAAAAGTTTCTTAGAAGGAATGTGATAAACAACTTATGTTTACAGGACTTTCATGGGAAAGTAACTAAAACTATGAAAACATTATCAGAAGCCTTAATTTTCAGGGTGACACTGTATAGCCCCAACAAACACAGCAGATGCAACAGGAATTCACAAAAATAGATCCTGGAACTCAGGCCTTCAAAAATACGAGAATTTCTTCTTCATCCAAATTTTTTAAACGCAGGAAGATCTGGCTTTTTATATAATACAAAGCGAAGAACTTCCCCAACCAAACTCAGGAACTCAGATTTGATCAAGCCTATTCAAGAAAAATACCTTGTCCAGAGATAAAATCTGATAATAGAAAAGCATGCAATGAATTTTTGTATTTGCTGTTGTTCAAAAATTCAAAAATTTTTTCTTGTCCAATGAACAATTTAAACTGTATGTTAAAATTTACAACACAATAATAAGCAGTGCCTTGATGCCAAGGACAATCTTCTATCTCTACATATCAATTCTTTTAGATGCAGGAACTCTTCTCATCTGACTGTTCTCAGTGGATCATAAAAAATCTGAAATTTTTCCTATCCCTGAGTTTTATGTGGTACACATGACAGCTTCCAGAAAAAGGCAAATGTCTCCTTGTGTCCTAGTCCCAGATACACCCTTTCAAATCAAACACGGTATGCAGTAGAATTTCTGTGAACAAAACAGTCATAAAATCATAAGATTGATGAAACTTCTAAACCAATGCCTGTTAAGTCCTTCCTGTGTTATTCACAGTCTCCCTGAGAAGATGTTTTCCTATTTTAAGCATCTCTATTTTACTTATTCCGTATACAGGAGTACTCAGCTCCAAGAGCTGTGGCTGATTTTCAGATCTGGCTTTATTTAAGCACCAAAATATGTTTGGCATTGAGTTGACATTTTTGTGTTGGATAGTGATGTGTTTTAACCATCTCACACCATAAAATCTCAATAGGAGCAATTCAGAAGTTGGGTAGGACATTGGTACCCTTTGTGAGCTTGGACTTCTCTAAATTTCTTTCTCACCATTTTCTATAATTAAGTATTCTAGAAGTTTATGGAGAAGGTTCACAGTTTTCTAGTTCATACCCCCTATAGTTTACATTTTCCAAAGTATGTGACTGAAGAAGATCTTCCACATGTTTTTTGTTCTCAGGCAAAAATTAGAAATGAGGATAAACAAAGAGGATGTGATACTGCTCCTATTTTTTACCCACTGAAATTTTCCTGTTTGCTCAAATATGTTGGTCAGAAATATAGATGTACAATTGGAGTTATGCTCAACAAAAGGTACAGTGGGTGATAGTACGATATGAAAGGTATATTTGGTTTGGGTGACCTTATTTCACTATGGATTTTCAGGCCTGAAGTGAGTTATAAGAATAATTTTACAAATTACCTAGGGAAGTAATTCTAGTGCAGACAAAACTAGAAGATAGAGTATGTAATGAAACTTTAAGCTTATAATTCTTTTGAATAAGAATGAAAATAACATGAAAAAACCACATATAGCAGAAGAGTTTGGGGTTTTTTTATTTTCTGTCTGAAACACACACTCCTGTTTTTCTTCACTATGTAGATCACCAGAAGCTTTTAAGAAATGTCTCTGCAACACAGTTTGAAAAAACATTAATTATTCTAATCATTGCGGTTGATTAAACAGGTAGGGGACCCTTTTTGATTCTTCATTTACCACTTTCTCCTCCTTCCTGAGAGTTCTGCACAGCTGGAGATTTTCAGCCCCATTGTAGCCTCCTCATCTTAGTAAAGTTCTTTTGGCATGCTAATTAATCTCCTTCCCAATATTTACTCTCCCTGACCACAAGCCATTGTCTGCTCTTACATCTTATTTTGAAGAGACAGGGTTCTTGAAATTCTTGAATGCTTCTCTTAACAATAGCTCTAGCCTATACATAATGTAGCAAGCAAGAACATTATTTAATGACAAATTTCTAACCTTGAGACTGTTTTCATGGGGTTTTTTTAACACATCACAAAACTGCTTTTCTTTGGAGTTTTTTATGCAAAAATTGAGTTAATTTTTTTTTCTGTTTTGCCAGAACACTAATCAAAACTGTAAGGTTTACTCAAATACTTAAACCAACTTAATCCAATTTATCCAATACAAAAACATTCTGCTTTATACTATATCCTCTTTCAGACTTTTTTGAATCCTATTTATTAAGAAACTAATGTTTTCTTGTTTTATGCATGATGTCCAAAGCAATTTGATACAATATAACATATCTTGTTATTATATACTGAACATACATTGGACATATATTGGCTATCTATTGATTATTACATATTGAATATCCTATCAAGCTTTGTCTTCGTAATAGACCACCTATTATGAGACATTTCTAATGTATTCATTGCAATTGGGACTGTAAAAGAGGATTCAATAAAATCAAAATAATTCCAGTAATGTCTGAAAATGTTCACAATAAGGTGTCATTTATGAAGAAAGCTACCCTTTATCAAAATGTTTTACATGAGAAATACAAGAAACAAGGTTCACATTTTTAGACATCAAAGATGGGTAGCTACAAATTCAGCCTAATGTCATGTCTCTGAAAGATTTAAGTCTTTACAACTTAAAAGGGAACTAGTCTTCACAGAAGTCTTCACAAAAGCAAAAGCTAAGCTGATCACAACAGAACCATCTTGCCTCTTTCTTGTGTCAGTAACTGAGCAAAGGCCTTTCCCCACAAGTATCCTGTATTTTATAGTGATGACAGGTTTATATGCAATACTTTATTGACTAACTGTAGGCTGATGAGTTAACCTATGAAACTAGCTAGAGACTTAGTATATTACTTAGAGTTTGGTTGAACTCACCATGCCACCTCCACCTAAAACATCTCTACTTTGAAATCATAGAATCATTTAGAATAGAAAAGACATTTAAGGTCATCAAGTCCAACCACTAACCAGCGCTGCCAAGCCCATCCCAAAAACCATGGCTGTAAGTGCCACATCTAAATGACTTTAATACCTCCGGGGATGGAGACTCAACCACTTCCATGGGCAGCCTCTTCTAGTGCTTGACAACCCTTTCCATGAAGAAATTTTTCCTAATATCCTAATAACACCTTGAAGCTGTTTCTTCTTGTCACTTGGGAGAAGTGAGCAACCCACACCTGGCTACACCCTCCTTTCAGATAGCTGTAGAGAGCCATAAAGTGTCCCCTGAGCCTCCTCTTCTCCAGGCTCAATAACCCCAGCTGCTCCTCATAAGATTTGTGCTCAAGACCCTTCACCAGCTTCATTGCCCTTCTCTGGACCTGCTCCAGCATCCCAATGTTCTTTCTGTGTGAGTGGCCCAGAACTGAACACAGGATTTGAGGTGTGGCATCACTACCAGTGCCATGAACAGGGGGACAATCACTGCCATGGTCCTGCTAATACAATCTGATGCCGCTATTTCTGATACAAGCCAGGGTGTCACTGGACTTCTTGGCCACCTGGGCACACTGCTGGTCAACCAGCACCCCAGATCCTTTTCCAACAGGCAGCTTTCCAGTTGCTCTTTCCCTAGCCTTCAGTGCTGCATGGGGTTGTGGCTGAAGTGCAGGACCCAGTACTTGGCCTTCTTAAGCAATTAAACAATTTGCCTCAGCTCATTGATGCAGCCAGTCTAGATCCCTCTGTAGACCTTGCAACCCTCCAGCAGATTAATACTCCCACCCAACTTCATTTTAATCTGGAGGACTGCACATATTCAAAAGAATTCTGCTATTAAAATCAAGCTTTGCTTAGTTAACATGATTTTGGAGCAGTGTAAAGCGTTAAAGAAACCTGTATTACAACAGAAGAGGAATCTTAGTCAATTTTACAAAGTCAATCACAAACTACATCTATTCTTGGCTCTGTTTCTAGACCTGTTCATTCTAGACATTTCAGAATTACATGGGTTAACTGGCTTATTTTTCTTCTGCAGAACTGCATGTACAGTTGAAGCCAAGTCCATTCCTAATCAAATACGTAATTTGACAGGAGTACACATTTGTGCCCATTACGTTAATTTGTTTTGGGCCTGTAGGCACTATCACACATGCTGTATGTCTTACCTTGTTACCAATTCAGTCAGAAATGAGAGGAGGCTACGCAATTAAGTACAATTTCTTTACAAATAACCTCCATATAAAGTCTAGGTCTCTGAAATTACGTTTCTTTTTTTCTTATGAATGTGCTGTAATTATTAAACCTTCTGTATAATTTAAAAGTAAGTTAAATTGATAATAAATCTTGCAAAAAAAATATAAAATAGAATTTTTAGGGTATAAATCAGAAGAGCCTCTGCACATTTCTACACAACTATTAAACATGAAAATATCAAATTTACTGCAGGAAAAAAACCTCACAATGACACAATTCTTCATGGAAATTACATTTATTAAAACCACCAATACCTTTCTCATATTTCTGTCACTTCCTGTCTTTCAAAATCACTTCTTTCCAATTAATTTCCTTTTCTGTGGTTTTCAGAATAGAGATACAAAGTTTTTCTTTTGCCTATTCCTTTTCATCTTTTTTCATCACTCCCTTGTTCTCTCACTTTCTTCAGTTAACTGCTTTGGCTGTATTTTATCTTAATAATCATATTTATTATTATTCTATTTCAGAAGCGAAAAACTGATGTGGAACAAGAAGACCACAATAACAAACACCACTGTTCTAGAGTAGAGTTGGCCTTCCAGATTACCAGGACTGATGAAGCTATTGGGAGTAGATTGGTACTAATTTATAGATTATTGCAGCTTCCAGCCTGATCTCTGTGTATTGACCTGGACCTTTTGAATCGGCAGCAATGTTTCACGACTGGCAGCTTGTCTTAATCAAGACATCTAGGAACTAAATATTTTTCCATATGATCATTCTTGTAACTATTTTGATTTTTTTTTTGTCACCTTTAACACATTAAAAATCAGGGAAAAATTTCTAAAACAAACAAACAAAACCAAAAAACCTATAACCAAAAATAAACCACAAACCATCAGAAAATAACCCAAGGAACATAGGAAAGGAACTCCAGTTCCACAGCGCTCCAATTAACAAGTAATCCAGGTAATCAATTAAAATGTGTTAGTGTAAAATAAATAACTTCCTGTAGGAAGCTAATTTTGCTTATTCTGTGGGCATTTTCACACAGCAAAATTTAACAATTTATCCAACCAAACTGAAAGATTTCATTTTGTTGAAATTTAGGTGACCCACAAAAAAGCAGTTTCCATCATAATTAATTGGCTGGAATTTGTAGTTTCTGTATTTCAAAGAATAAGTTTTTGAGTCCTAGACTCCATGATAGAGTCTAGACATCAAAGTCTAGACATTTAGATATGTCTAAACCTCAAAGGAGACTGTAATGAGTTACAGACGATCTAGTTTTGTCACAGAGCCTGGTCAAAAACCTGGAAATTTCTTACCGTCTGGCTTCCTAGGTAGACCATAGGAGAGAATAGGAAAACAGAGTTTAGACAATAAAGAAGTAATTTAGAGATACCAGTAGATGCAATTTGACATTCAATTAAAATTAATTTTTCAATTCAAGGCAATTAAAGCACTGAATTTAGAAAGAAAAAATAATTTCTAAAGTTGGGATTCTACAAATAGTTCTAGAACATTGGCGTTTCATCTCAATTTGACATGGAAGAAAATGTGAAAGGAATGAAATATTGTACACATTGTGAGGAGTCTGGAAAGCCATTTATAAATCTATTGGAAACTCACATGCCCCTTACTTAAAGATGATTTTCTATTAGGATGATCTGTTTCAAAGGGCACAAGATACCATGGGGAGAATTACCATAATTCCAGTCTCAAATCTAAATCCCTCTGAGATGGCAGTTTTTCTGCATCCATAGCAAACATTTTCTCCCTAGCATAGACACATAGTATGCCAAATGGCTGTGCATACAGAGGAAAGCAGGGAGAAGATGTTGCTCGACCTCCTCCACTTACCTTGACAACTATAGGGCTTTAAACGTCTGTAAATTACCCAGAATTTAATCCAGCTAGGTTTAAATAGATTTGTCACAGGTTTAAAATTTCTACAGTGTATTTTGTTATCCTATGGTGCCTTTCTGGACAGCAGTGAAGATGCTACTGTCAGTCTGATGGTAACACACTAGGCTGTCCCCTAGATTCAGCAGTACCCCACCACTAGACCTCAGTTCCTCCAGAGACTCTTAGAAGCTAAACAGAAATGCAGAAATGTACTGACACAGCTGATGGAACTTCCTTCTTTCCTTTCTCCCACTTTGCATGTGGCTAGGCTGCATTCTAGACCATAAGTTGACCTTCTATTAATAGTTCTTCAAATAAAAATTGTTGGGATATTTTGTTAGTTTAAAACATTATGTGTCCGATAGTTTCCCAGTTTATTAAAGTGAAATAATGGTATGTTAATATACAACATACTACTTTGCATTTTAAATTTTTTTATATATCTATGTCACCATAAAAAATTATTGTGATTTACATTTTTATTATATTAACATATATCAAACCCATTTTATCTATACCAACTGAGGAGAGTACAATCTGATTTCTCACTGCTATTTGGTTTGGGAGTTTTTTTGTTTGCTTTGCTTTTTTATTTTTTATAGTTCTCCTTTCCTTCATATCATCAAGGTAAACACAAAGGATCCCAAATTTCCTTTTACCTTCAAACATTGCACAAGCAACATAATTTCCCTATATTACAGATAATAAGCTAGAGTGCTCCCTCCTTGCTCCAGAATTCATTTGAAGGAAGCTGCTTGTGTTTCAGAGAAACCCCCAATACCCAGCATAGTCTCTCCAAATACCAAATATCACTCAAATTGTGAGAGAGAAAGAAGGCTGGACCTTTCTAGATTTTTTTTACTCCTTTGTACAAGTGCAGTTCTGGATTGTATACAGAAATTTAATTTTCATGTATCACTCTGAAGGATATGCTCAATAGAAAAAGGGAGAGTCAGGAACATAGAAGCTGAAACTTGCCAGCATCTTTGAGAATCCAAACCCCAAACTGTTAACACCTTTGAAGGAAGGGTTGCATTGCATTCATTAAGGGATGCAAATCCAGACTAATTGTAGTAAATCAATGTCTGAGTTTTTCCAAAATCGTGCACAGCATCCAGCCTCACGTTTATCAGAACAATATCAAATAATTACCTAATTTTAATAACAGGGTCTCTATCAGATTTAGAGTAACAGAACAGGAACAGTTTTAGCCACATGATGGAAGACTTTCTTTTAATCAAGGTGGAGGAATGTCCCCATTCTTCATAGCTGTAAATTTTTTGTATTGGTGACCACACATCAGAGTCATAATGCTGAGGCTACTCAATCCTTTCTTTTTGAGAGAGATTCACAATAAACAATTACATTTTCACCTAAAGTACCCCTGGAAGAGGGAGAGAATCATGCACCAAGAGAAGTTTAAAAGCCAGCAATGGGTGGATGACATAGAGCTTTCTGGTTTTTGACATTAACTGGTAACTGTCCCAGTAGTCTAAAAATTAACTCCAAGACAGACCATAGATCTCAGACCAAACCAGAAGCTATAGGGATAGGTAGTCTTTTGAGACATGGCACAGACCTTTTTTGACAGTGTCATAAAACTTGCGCCTAGGAAATAATTTTGATACCTGTTCTTAGAGATTGTTCTGAAAATGGTGCATAGAACTAGAACAACAAGCAATTTTTATCTTTCACATTAAATTAGGTTGCATTGATCAATATACACCAAGTCGTATAATGAATGCCAGAAGTCTGCACTAATTGCTAAAGACTTGAAATTATGTTTAAAACTGATTATTCCTCATCCTAGGCCATGTATGCAGATAATATAAAAAATGAGAGAGTTATAAAGCATGCAGTGAATTATTTTCTCTTAATAATAAACTGGGTTTTTAAAATATAATTGTCCTTCCCATAACTTGTTCAAAGTGTTTTTACCGACCTGAAAAAGTGTGTGTACATCTTGACTAAAATGCCCATTGTTCTAATTCCATATTAGATTTTTGGAGTGAGGTTTTTAAGAGGTTACAGCAAGTGAAACTGAAAGGTAAACAGTGAAATCTTTGGGGTTTTGATTTATAACACATTCATGTCTTTTAGTGCTACTACTCCATTTTTATTTTTTTTTTTTTACTTTTTGAATAGCAGGTATTTCCCTTTTCATTTCTCCATTTCTTTGATCCTTTTCAGATATACTCACTAGACAAGTGCTTTATGCAGCTGGAAATGAAGTTGTTTTGTCCTGTATACAATGCCAATGCACTCACAGGGAATGAAACACACATTTGAGTTAAAGGCCTGAAGAATAGTCGTGGTTAACTATATATATACACTCTGAACATTTGGATAGCTTTTATCTTTTGTTCCTTTAAGTCAAAGAGTAGTAAATTATAAATTTCTTCAAAAGTATATGGATAATAAATAGGGAAGTATTAACTAATGTTAGGTTAATGGTTACAAACTGACAATGAAAATTAAGAACATGACAGACTTATGAGATTATCTTTGAGCTTTAAGCAGGAATAAGATATTTAATAATAATCTTTATTAACTTAAATCAAGGAGAATACATTAAACATTCCAGTTCCTTAAGACACAGTCATTTCTAAATTAATTTTTAAACTGAATTAAGTCAAAGATTCAAGAATTCTAGGAACGTGATTAAAAGTTAGCTGCCAAAATATTCTTACCTTTTAAAATGTACTTGTAGAAACCTCTTTAAGCAGACCTATGCTAACATTTCACCGGGACAGCCCGGAATGTGTTATTTGTGTCTCTTTCTCGAAGTACTTGGGAGAGCATCGCCCCCCGGTGGCGGCGGGGAACCGCATTTATTCCATTGACCCTCAGTCGAGATGAAGATGAAAGCTGAGTAATTACAACTCTGCTACTTGCTCGCCGTCCCAGCAATAATTCTTTCCATCCCTCGTTTTAAAAACATAATATTTAATTTCCTTACTAATAATTTATTTAGAGAAATTTGATATTATTTGTGTTTCTGTGTGTATTTTTGTCTCTTACATCATAACTAGTTATACCTATAAAAATTCTTGATCCTGGAAGCCCTGTTTGCAGATACCAGAACTCATGCCTTAACAATGACCCTAAGGTTTTCTGGCACCCCGGTGTGATTGCAGACATGTTTCAGGATTGCTGCTCTTTGAAAAGCTAATGCAAGAGCATCAGTACGAGCCATGTAGCAGATTCTTGTAGTGACCAGCATTTTAATGTCCATGGAAGTCCACTGTGCCGCTCTGTCTTTAGAATCAGCTGTGTTTCCTCTCAGCATGACATCTTCCTGCTACAGCAGTGCAGCAAGCAGGCAAGCAGTGCTATCACCCTGCAGAAACACAATGGCAGACCCAAGTCCCGTAGTCTTCCCTGAAAATCTCTGCTTCCTTAGAAGACAATAGAAGCTGGAAGTAAAGCACTGTGACAGCAGCTTATCTTCTCAAGGTGCTTGAAGAGCATCTGCAATTGCTCCATGGACATCAAGGAAATATAATTTTTCAGAGTGTAACCCTGTTACAAATTATAGATCTATGTAGGTGTGCGTAGTAAACCAGATTATATGGCAAGAGGCAGGCTGCCTCTTGTTAATGAAGAAAATATACAGGTCATATAATCAGATATTATATTAATGTTGTTAGCAATTTAATGGAAAATGACTCAACATACTATTTCCTACAGATAATATTTTGTGGGAAAGATTTAAGGAAAGCAAATTCATTGTTAATAATAAATCCGCTGTCATGAATACAAAAGGAAAATTTATGTGCAGGTCATAATTTTGACATAGCAAAGGAGGCAAGATCAAAAGAGATGGTTCCTGGAGAAAGTAGCCCAGTCCAGATATGTAATGAGAAGTGAAACAGGATAGTTTGTCATTATCAGGCAGCAAAGACAAATTCTGCAAAGACACCCACAAAACCTCCACATCTGTGGAAATCTTCGTACTTGAGCTGCCTAGGAAATATATTTCAAAGCAGCAAAGCCATCCACCCAAACCAAGACAACAATTCACTAGATCACTAGCTCACTTAGAAAAGGGCTGAGTTCAAATATACTGTAAGGTTAAGACAAAATCTCACACTCAAACTTTTTTAAAATATGAAATAGATGTAAGACTACATTTCATAAGCTTTGACTGTTATTGTTAATGTGTCTGGGCAATGTTATTGCTTGTGTCTAATGCTATACTGCATCCAAACTTTAATTTAAAATGGGCTTTTGCAAATCATTTACTATGTATGCTTGAGCCAAGTACAGCAAACAATTACAATGATTACCTATTTTTTTACTCTTCTAGAGCTGCATCACAGTATAGAAGGGATGCCTGGCACTCTAAGGCATTCTCTTGCATCACCCTCAGCCATGCACACTAAATGAAAGGCTTCTATAACTTCTGTCTAGCTGTTGAAAGACCAGCTTGCTGTCAGCTTTGTATTTATTCTTTCCACTTAACATTTTAATCCTTTTTGTTTTTAACAATGTCATACTCCCCATCTGTGGAACAGCAGACAAGGCCCACAAAGATAGTATTACTATCAACCAGATCTCCCAGGGCTTCACTTGTACTCTCAAAAATACCTTGTGCACACAAAAAACATTAGGGATTGGCATGTTGACTGTATCCATAAACACAGTTCTGGTATCTTGGTATGTGTTAGCTCTTGTTTTTTAAAAGCATTGTTTATAATCATCTTTCTATAGGACTCAGTAGCTCCATCTGCACAACTCATCCTGGTTGAAACCACTCAAGCACTGACATATCAGCACAGAGTTACCTGTTTCCCTTGCACCTCTTAGTGCCTCTGTCCATAATAGTCTCAGATGAGGGAAGGTCCATACTTGAGAGATTGGCACATACACAGTTAATTATACTGTTAATACTTCCTAATACTGCCAAGCTGTTTTTCAAAAATTTAGAAGTACCAGTTCACAGGGTGCAGAACTAGTTGCCAAGTGCCTGATAGAACCTGAAACAGTTGCATGTTTTCATCACCTTCAAGTTTCTCATTCCCAAGCTAATACACAGTGGTTTAGTAACTGAAATGCTGTAGAAACCAGGCATCTTTTTTCTAAAATGGCGATGAGAACACTTTGAGCTGTACAGGATCTACCTTTGTGAGCACATTGAGGGCAAAGGGCTGTCATAGGGGAGGGACCATGGGAGGAAAGGCCTTGATGATATGGGATAAGATTGTAACAGGAAAAGGAACTATGACTCCTTGGATTAGAACACCCTGAATTCTTCACGTGAAGTGTTTCTACCCAACAGTGAACTAGGTGAAGGTATGTGAGGCACAGAAATCTCCTGACAGAATTTTTCTTGAGGAGAACATTTTTAACAAGGAGATAAATCAAATACAACATCTAGATCAGCACCTGCTGGCACCTGCTTACAGGCAGAATTTCCCAGTACAGATGTGACTAACTGCAGGAGAATTTTTAGAACCTTGGGGATCTTTCCGGATTCCTGTTTGTTTTCCCTGGCTGATGAGCATAGGTTTTGACAGAGGTAATAGCAAATTTATAGATACTATGTTCTGCTGTACTGTGCATGTACTTGTCTGGGTTTTTTTTTAAACTATGGACTTTTATCACAAAAAGCAGTTAGTATAGCAAATTTTGCATAAATGTAAAATGGCAGTCTAAAGCTCTTTCTTTCCTTTCTCCTCGTATTAGCACTTTACTTTCACTTTCAGGCTGCCAAAGGAGTATGCAGCTTTTGAAAGTGTATCGTAAAAGCAGAAAGCATCTACCTGTCCATCAGTTTCCTTACATTAAAGTAATTCCTCTTGCAACTATTCAGTGACTTCATTATCAGGACATGCTTTTCCCAAGTGCCACTGGATACTAACATGGTGCTGAAAGAAGCAACATGTCCTTCCTCCCTTATCCCATTCTTTGGCTCAAGAGTAGCATGCTTCAGAGTCTCTAAGATTTTAACAGGACATCTGAAAAGTTTGAATAGTCCTCACAGAACAGATGTTCTTTCAAAGCAATCACAAAATGCAAAACATACTACAAGTGTGCAATTTATTTTTGCTGCATAAAATGTTCTAAATTTTGTATTTGGAGATGAATATAACATTTCCAGAAATTCCATTAAATTGTTTATAAAACAGACTCTTATTCTACAAATGCAATACTATTTTTAAGGCATACATTTTTACCCTGGTTTTTATTTCTTGCTATTAAAAAACACCAAACAAGCCAAACCCAAGAGTTCAAATTGGCATTGCTAAATTTAGCTTTGCATAATCTGGATGCAGTATTAAGCACTTAAATAAAAAGCTCCATCTCACAGAACACAATACAGGAAACTGCATAGCAGACTCAACTTACCTTGTAGAAAGTCACTTGTAATGCAATCAGTGTTGAGTGGACCTGGGTTTTTCCACTGAGGCAGAGCAAAATGTTGGCCTCTTGTTGAACTTCTGTCCACAGCTATTGGACTCAAACAACTTCTGGAGAGTGGAAAAAGTACATCAGCACTACTAAGCTGCTTTTTATCTCCCAGATAAACTGTGCTATACATACTTCTCTCTGTTCCTCTAATCCCTTCAGTGTCACACCTAATGCAGTCTACATTGATTGAGCTTTACAAACACTCCTTGCAAATGAACATTAATGAAACTCTGAAGGGTGTTATTGTTTGTGAACAATAAGACCTTCTGTTAGACAGTTTTCTTGAAGTAAAGTAGGTGAATTAAGTGGTTTTGAAGAAATATTAAACCATGCTTGTGCCAAAGTACAAGATCATCAAAACTTTCCATTAATCAAGATTATGGTTCCAAATTTGACCTAGCAGAACTGAAAAGCAGTAAATCTCTAAAAGTATTTATCCACCATAGTATTTTTTAGCTTTCTTTACATTACTCAGTAAGTAATTTTCAACACCCAAAGGCTTGGCCTCTGGGAGTTTCTTGCTCCTGACTGTCAACTATGGTGTGCCATATCAAGATTGTTAAAAAGGGAGAAAAGAAACTGTGAAATCTTAGAGGAAGTTACACTGTTTCATTTTTAAGGATAACTCATAATTTCATCTCTTTTCATTCTCATTGTCTTCTTTGCCATTGGTTTGATTACTTTCTCTTTCCTCTGAAAAACTCTCATTTTAAGACGAATTCCATTTCCACCATCCAATTAAAGAGGAGTGCTCTCTCCTTTCATAGATAACCTCATGCATATCATTGCTTGAAACAACAAAGTCATCAGTAAGGCAAGGACTTTGCAAGGCTTCTTAAGACACTGTGGGACAGAGGTGGAAGAGGGAAAATCTGAAAACTGACAGCAGAAATAAGACATTTGATTCTTTTAATTACTGTAACTGGGAAAATTAACACTCAACTGGTAAAAAAGAGCTAAACAGCATTACACTCTACAATGACTATTATTTAAATTTAATGACAGAGCTCATTTTTTTCTTACACCACTTGGAAATGGCGTAAGCTTAATATGAACATGTTAACCGGTTCAAATTTCCTCCTTCAATGTCAGTATTTCACATTTCAAAACTTATTATGACATCTATATTAATAATGTAAACTTATCTCATAGTCAGAGTCCAAAACAGATTTAGATGTTTCAAATTTATAACTCGCTTTGAAGCCAATTATGTACAAACAAAATATGCATATTATTGAAAAGATGCTCAGGTTTTCCACACAATTTTACTAAAATCCATGCTGCATGCTTTTCCCTTTTCAGCATAAAATCAGTGGGATCTCACAATATAAAAATTATTTCTTTTCATATTCTTCATAATACCGTAACACTTCTTAATATTTTTTAATCTAGTATTTGTATATCTGTTTCACAGAGAAGTTCATCACATCAGGTAGAACAGAAAAAAAAAAACAAAACAGTATACAGCTGAGAACTATGTAAACATTTCCTTATGCACAGTTTGGTAAACATAGTACATGGTAAAAGCCAGAAAATGTTATTATATGCTTTTGCCCTCCCTCCAGCCTGCTGTACATTGAAGAAGACTTCACATCCACGGCTAGGTCTGTTACACTCTTTGGGGTTTTCTTCTTGTTCCATGTCTAGTGGGTTGTTAGTGTGAGTAGTTACAGAGTTTAGATGCATAGCAGCTGGAAAACTTGAGTTCATGTCCATGGTAACAATCACATTTTCACTGGAAATATCAGTTACTTTGAACACTTTCTACATTCATGTAATTAAGATGGATGTAGAAAGCATAAAGTACTGTTTTATTAGAATGTAGGGTGATATTAAAGTGTTGTGGAATTAATATAAAATGGTATTTTGAAAGACAACTGATAGGCAAGAGTAGAAGTAATTTAAATCTAAGTCCTAGTACTAAGGCTATTTAATTTCTAACTAAATGAGATCATTATTACTAAAGGAGGTTTTCATGGCAACAGTCTGTGATTATTTCTTCTAAAAAGACTAATTCATTGCACTATTTTGTACTGGAAAAATGAACCAAATATTTCTGCAATTTGTGGGAAAATCAATGGAGAAACTATCATAAGGGTCAGTATATTTTATTTGCTTATTTATTTAGTTTCTCAAGAATCTAGGTTTCAAAATTAAAAATCCCTTATAAAATACATTAAATACTGTATTAATATCCAAATGTATATTAACCCTGGTACAAGGGTCCTATTTCTTGTAGAACATTTTTTTCTTTAATACTGTATTTTCAAATGAACCACAGTATTTAACTTTCTTCTCTCTCCTTTTATTTGAAGTCTTTCACAGGGAGGAGGTGATATTGGGCAATGTCCCTTCCTGGAGAGACAGACCAGGTGAAACTGAGTCATCAATTCCATTTCTGTATCCACTATGCACACATCTATTTAAGACTTTTCATTGTGACTTTAGTGGGCATCATTTGTAAGCTGATTCACCACCAGTTAAAGAACATTGCTCTAAGGTGCATGATTTGTTCAGCTGATTCTTTAGATCACATTCAATACTTTTATTTTGTATTCTGCTATTCAAGTCTTGCAGTTTTTTAGTAATAATACAACAGGCTAGAGTTTTCAACAACCTTCTGCACTTCATACATTTTGTAAATGCTGCAATTTTTAGAAGTACACTTTTGAAAAGCAAAATTTAATTTTCAATATATTTTTTAGACCATAGTTTGGTAAAAGCAGTTTAATGTTTAAAAAATAATTTTTCCTTTAAAACATTGTAGAAAAAAATACTAGTCCCTAAATGACAGTTTTCTACTGACTTCAGTCATCTCTGGCAATGACCTTGCATTCCTACAAAAAATACTTTTAAGACTATCTAAATGCTGTTTCAAAATGAAATATATATTTAGCATTAATTTCACCTGTACTTTTTTGTAAGATATATGTTTTATTATACTCTATGTATTCATATACTTCACATGTACATATAACAAAAGGGCCTTATGAAAGCTTGTGAAATCCAAGATACAAATTATTCTAGGGATCTATGTCAATTTGGAAGAGACAATGAAGGAAAAAGCAGGACACAATTCAGAGCTAAAACTTATTTCAGTTATTAAAATGAAAGAAACCCAATTAGAATGACAAAAACCTAGCCAAGAGCACAAGACCCACTGAAAGGGCTCCAAGCATTCACAAGATCTACTAAGAGAATATGAGCACTTTGTCAGTCTTAAAATCTGATTTGTTAGCAAAAGTGAATCTGTAAAACAACACTGCAAGAGAATCACAAAGTAAGCAGAAAATGCATTATTCAGAATTCAAAAGGAAATAAACAGAAGTGTAATCAATATTTTTTTCTTCAATACACTCCTTGAAAAAGTTTATTGCATGTTGAGTATTTGAAGTACCTAATGAAACATTCAGAATGCGCACAATGTCATAGGAAGAAGCCTTCCCTGCAGCTAAAACAAATCAGAGAGAGAAGTGAAAATATTTCTGGGTAAATGAACTCTTAAAATGAAAAATGGGACAGCCAAGTAGAGAAATAGCACCACTTTGGAAAGAATAAAAATATTCTGAGAAAGTTATTTGAAAAAGTTTCAATATATTGTCTCATAGTGAGATTGTACAGTCCCAGATTTTTTTCTCCCAAGTCGTGGTGAATGTAGGTCAGATTTTAAGTCATGCTGCTTGTTGAACATTTTGGTTTATTGTTATGCAGGTTGTGATGATATCCCATGGTCCGATCAATTCTAGCATTGCTCTATGCGGTATTTCTTTTCACAGCTGAATGGCCATTAGCTCAATTCAAAATGGATTTTTCAGAGGAGAGGCCATGCATGGCAAACAACAAATACTGTTATCTGATGCACAACAGGAAAATTCATTTTGAGATAGTTCTTGGAATACCTGGTGAGTAGGTTATAGTCCCTGAAAGTCTGAAGGAGAAAGCATGTGGAATTTTTCACCAAGGTAAGCAAACATTATGTTTAGCCAAAGAGGACAAACTAGCAGATAGATCAGTAAATCAGCCTGAATTGGCCCACCCAAGACACTGAGGCAGGCTAGATCCAAAGCAATTTACTTTCCTTCCAGGAACTAGAAGGCAGCTAGGGAAATTACTATGATTTGCAGGGTAAATACTCCCATCTTTCTTCATTCATAATAAAATTTAAGCTAACAATTTGATCATCAAGGTTTTATTTAATAAATAGCTGTGGAATGATGTTTTGTACAGGGATGTTAATCACAAAGTTTGGAAATACAATAACTGAAAAGAGATATTGTTTAGCTTTCCATTGTGGACAGTTACCTGTCTATCTGCACCACCTCTTCATAACCCATAATATTCTGACTTTATTTTTCTTTTTCCTTTTTAACAGCTTAATTTTCTTTGCTTTAGTTCCTTTCTTACAGCAAAACAATGAAAAGATAATAGTGTATACTGTTTAATAAGATTTTATATTTAATTTATGCCTTCTCTTTTTACTTTGTCTTGCTCTAATTGTAACTTCTTTTACTTCCTTCTCTAAAAAAATAAGAAACTCTCCATGAGTGTAGAAGACATTTGACTCTTGATTCTAGTTCCTTCCACTACTGTACATCTAAGTGGAACTGAGTCAGTGAATCTACATGCACTTGAAACGGAACTATTTGAAAGATAAACAACACCTCCTTTTCCATCTCATTCTGGTCTTACCTCTCCACTTCAAGTATCTGAAATTAGCAAATCCCTCTTTTAACCCAGGATCTAACAGCATCTAACACACAGCACAGATGATGATGGTCAATCATATTTTATTCATATACAGTTAATATCCATTTTTAAGCCATCTTTGTCTTAAATATCTTCTAATGAAGACTACACTGAGGTGGGGGAGAAGAGGAAAGAAAGGTTACTTTAAGAAAAAAAAATCTATATTCAAGACTGAGAAATTAAGCTTCTAAATAACTATTCATAAGCTCGAGCATAGACAAATACATTGGAAATGTAATGTATATTTAAAAGTTCTTAAGACACTGTTATTTCTAAAATTACATTCATACAGATTTTATCTGAAGTCTCTAAATTCCTTCTCTAACTTTAGTAGACAGCTGTATAGAAATGAACTTCTGAACAGCAGGTGCTGTTCCTGTGAAGTGCTGATATTTCCCTGGTCTGGTGTCTGATCTGATTCCTTGGTGGCCTGGAATCTACCTCCTCTTTCCGTGGCAAAATTGACTTCTTCCCTTCTCTGCTGTTTCTGTGATTCACTGGTGTTAACTGAGCCTTTGCACAGAAGAGAGTGTGCCTAAGATACCAAGAATTCCATTTAGTTTTCTACTCCAAGTAAATAATTTCTCACTATTGTGCATGTTAGAAGGAGATAAGGGACTCTTAGACGATAAGGAGACAAGATACAGAAGGTTTTACTATTGTTGGATGCTTCTGGAGTGGCTAGGGAATCCAAGAAAAGAGGAAAAGGTTTAAAGTTATCATTTGTACCTGAATGATTCCTGAGTAAATCCCATAAATTCAATTAAAAGGTATCTTAGAGGGGGGAAAAAAAAATTACCCATTAAACCATGTCTTGATTAGGAAAAATTCCCAATTTGAAACCTGAAGCCTGTGACTTAACTAGCATCACCGATAACATGAAAGGAAGCTTCTTCCTTTATTATATGAGTCTAGAATAAACTGAAAATAACAAGAAGGATGCATATGAAGCTATACAAAATACCTGCTAGCTCACAGATATTACAATGGTGGCACTGGTCTGGGGCACTGGTCCTTTGCACTGATCACAATAACAGTAATGTCAAAATTATATGCCTGCCCTGTGAAACCCTATGTCTGAAATAAAAACATAAGGAGTTTTTGTGCAGCAAATAATAATTGGTAGCTTTTAAAATAAAAGAGCTTATCTATTTCCATCTAAATTATCAGGCTGGATCGTGGTGCTGGGGCTGGTGTATATGTGTGTACTCAGTGCTACAGGCAGCAACCAGTGCAGCGGTGCCATTTCAGAGATACATCTAATTTCCCCATAAATACTAAACTGCTGAAAAGGCAAGTTGCTAGAGCAGGAAAAAAAACCAGAAAAACATGAACAGAAAGTTCACTCTGTAAATATAAATCCAAATTTTAATTTATGTCATTCTTAGACTATCATGTTGGGGGAAGTAAAGCGGAAAAAGATTTCTACTTGATGGCAACAATAGTTATAAAAGCAGCACAGTTTGAGCACAGAAATACACTTTGCAGAACAGAGCTTACTTTACTGAATATTTTGAGAAGTTTCCCAGATAATAAATCAGATCAACAGATTATATGAAAAATGTCTTCCAAGTGGAAATTGTTCACAATTATTCCTTGTATTTGGGGAATTTCATCATTTGTATTCCCTTTAGCAAGACTGTTGTGCAGCGAAGGGGTTGAAGATGAGGGAGAGAATGCCATGCAATTGTGCTGTGTTTTGACTGTGTAAAGACAGATTAATCCATAAACCTACAAGTTTTCTATCTATTTTAGAGAATTTCTTAGGAAACTATGGCTTTGGTAGTGAATGGAAACTGAAAAGACTGACATGTTCAAAGATGAGTTCAGAATGAACAGGTAACACATTCTTCTTCAAATTCATTGAAGATGTAACTTTTAATATAGATAAGGGAAACTAAAAAAGTAGCTCTCTGAAATAATCAGATAGCCTTTCACCACTTCCTTCTACATCAAAAGGAAAAATAGTTGAAGTAGGGAGTTACTGTGAATAATGTGCAAGAGTCATTGGAAAGAAAGATGAGACAAAGTTACAGAACTGAATTTCTGGTAGTTCCACACTTGAACATTGAAATATTTCTATACTTATCCAAGCACCAAACAAACTCTTTTTTTTTTTTTTTTCTTTAAACATACATGTAAGTTTTTAAACCAAAACATTTTGTTCTCTCAAAATAGCTGAGCTGGGAGACAATGATCTTGGTTCTTGGCATTGTGAAGAGATTATTAGATTATATCCCATTAGCAAATGGTCCATGAGAATGGAACAACCCACCATTTTTGTCACCTACACATCAGCCTTGTTTGTCCTGGGTCAGTGCAGACTTAAGAGCTCTGCTTTGCTTTTCAAATATGATCAACATTTCACACCATTCTGATATCAAAACTTTTCACAGCTCTACTGAGAAGATCCTGTTCAGAGTCAGTATCTGATATCACAGCCACTTATAATCGTAACATGTTGGCATTGTAATGCTGTGCACTGCTTCTGTCACTCTGTTGAGGTAGGTAGCTTATCCCAGCATTAAACACTTAGAAGGCACTGATGCATTTGCTTAATTAAAATCACATATGGCTCTTCTTCATCTGAGTTTATATGATTGGCAAAGAATTTATCCCAGAAGTTGCCATAAAATTTGCTTTATCTTCCTTGCAGCTTTCCATCACTGAAAGGACATGTTCTGAACCACAATCCTGAAAAATGAGTTTTCCCTCATTTCTTCAGAGATTTTGTTTGATATTTAATTCTACAATTACTTTAAATTTCATTTTTCAGTTCTTTAATATTTTACCCAATACATGTTTATTGTACCAAAAAGATTTTTACTTCTTTGATTAATTTTTACACCGTTAGAAAGTGATTTGGTCTTTACTACATGAATTAATAACATAAACAAAGAGATCCTCTTTTTTCAGAACTGATCAGGCAATCAAGAACAGGCAAAAGTCTTAATACTAGATTGGATTAGAGATCAGAGTCAGTTCTCTATTTCTAAATTGAACAAGGATACTTGAACCTCTGCTTTTATTCTAAACATCTGTAATTTAAAGACATCAAAGATTATCCATGAGATATGCAGGCTACAAAGTTTCTTTAAGTAACATCCACCATGTCCCAAATGCTGAAGGGAAAACTGAGAGCAGAGCCCGGTCTCCTTTACCTGCCTACATACACAAATAGCTGATGGCTGACCTTATGTACACATCCCTCACTTGCTTAAAATGCCCACCTTGCTATTTTCCCCACTTTCTTTGAAGGATCTTTATCTCAAGGAGGGGAAAACATAGTGTATTTTTATTTGTCAGCTAAGTGAAATAAACTCCATTGACCCTCATACACAGAACCAACCAGCTTCAAGTCTTCTTCCTGTCTTCTCCAGTTTCCATATGCCAACTGTTCCTGTACGCGCTGCACTTCTTTTACCTACTTCAGTTCCCTGGGGAGAAGTTCGTACTCCCATGTATTA
This sequence comes from Parus major, assembly GCF_001522545.3. Taxonomy (NCBI): domain Eukaryota; kingdom Metazoa; phylum Chordata; class Aves; order Passeriformes; family Paridae; genus Parus; species Parus major. The sequence goes on from NC_031771.1 coordinate 31,324,295, forward strand.
ATATGTTATTCTCCAGAGAAAGATCCCTTTTCATTTTTTCCAGTCCACCCATGAAAAAGGCTGGAAAACACTGTGTAACCCCTGTGGAGGTAATACAGTGGAAAGACCTACTGTTTAATGGAACACAGTGTCGTGAAATACTAAAGCAACTACAAGGTAATAGGAGGAAGAAATACAAATGGATGGAAAACACATGAAGCCTCCCTTATCTACTTCCAACAGGCATTAGAAATGGAAAAAAAGATGGTCTTTCAATTTTTATTGCTGAATTTGGAATATGTGGGTCTAAATTAGATGCTCTTGCTCCCTGTTGCTTTATGTAATAGATAGAGAAATTTTAATGGACTTACTGATGTCCCAAATTAATTTAGTTTCCTAGTGATCTAGTTAAATGTATTTTCAAACTGTTGAGATAGCTTAAAAATCAATTTTGATACCTCCCTAAGCTCTAGCAGTTCCTATTTGCCCTCCCAAACCAGCTGGGAAACAGGTGGAACAGCAAGCTTTCTCTCATCTCAGTATGGAAGGAGAAATTTCTAGTAAAAATTCTTTCATTTATGAATTTCTTTATATTCTGTAGCAGCTGGCTAGAAATAAGTGTCACTATTTAAAATGCACAGGGCATGGTTCAGGGTGCAAATGATGCACTTATAAATCACACATACACACACTTCTCAACTTCTTTTCACTCATGAAGCGTTATTACACCCCACATGACAGAAGATGAACACTGCCAACAGTGTGATAACATCAGAGGCATCACTTGCAACTAATTCAGGAGTCACCAACAGAAGCAGAAATGATGAAAGAAAAAGTTATAACCACGTGACAAAGTAACAGTTAGTGGTATCTTAAATGCTGGATATAATAATGAAAAATAGACCACAGAGCACTGGACATCTCTTTGAAAGTGTGGACATCTCTTTGAAAAATCAGGTCAGTGCAATAAAGCTTAAGAACCCAAACCATGATAAAATGGCAAAATCGTAATCTTTATACTCACTTTCTATGCACTTTTGCATGACTGAAGGAGGTTTTGCTTTGCCTGCATTTAAAAGTACAATGTAATATAACTTCTGCAACAATGTGAAATTTATTGGTGATAAATCAGATTGCCTATGTTTTACAGGAGATACTGTTCTCTAGGTATATGCTCCTCAATTTCAATAGTAAATACAGCTACATATAAATACAGAGGAAAATGATTAAAATATTTTCTCTTAGCTCACATATTTATAATCCTAAATCTGTAGCTGACTTTTTTTATGAATCACCTTACTAATATACCATGGGAGCCCACAGAGAGAAAAATTACATAGCTGTCAAGCTCTTCTGATGATTAGTACTTGTACAGAGCTCAAAACTCTTAGATTATATCTCCAGAGGTCTTGCTTCATGAGATTGCAGTATAAATAGCTGGTTTCTTCAGAATTATTTGCTGGATTCTTTAGGGATATATTAGCATATCAACTCTAAGTCACTGTATACTGCCTGTGACCTTCTTTCTGAAGCAGAAAACTTTGTTCACAGAAAAGTTCCCTTGAAATATAAACTAAAATAGGTTACTATGGCCATACCAACACTCAGATTCATCAATTTGTAGCACTGTTTTCATATAAAACTGTTCATATTTTATATCTAACAATAAAAATGAAGGGATAAAAAAGTCTCCTTCTGAATCTTCTATGCTTTTTTAGTGTTGAACAAAACCAAGATTTAATGGAACATTAAGGCAAGACTTAGCCTACGAGCCATAATTTTTATTTTATGTATTAGCAAGTATTGAGTAAAACAATCTCCTACCATGATTGTTGCATTGCACTGTTGATAATTTTCCTAGCTGGGTAAAGAAGTCTCTGTCAGTCTTGATGAAAAGTATATAATCATTATTCTGAACTGCATTTATAATCATCTTCATTTTAAAGTTCCTGCTTTTCTTTGCTGTGGCAAATTTTCATTAAAGCCTCCTGCTGCTGTTCATTTCCACACTACACTCCAGAACTCCATTTCTAGGCAGGGAACATCACAATCATAAAAATTTCAAGACTGTTGAATTGCTAAGTTTCCCCTTTTGCAGGACAAATCAATGTGTATACGACAAAGTAGGCAGTCTCAGTTCTAAGCCACATGGACCACCCCTATTGCTCATTGACCAAATGCGAGGAAATCATTCCAGGGCAAAACAACAATTTTATTTTCTTTGCACTTCTGAGAGGAACACTATGATAAACGACTTACTGAGTCTTCTGTATTTAATTTGGATTGTGCAACGGGCTTGTTGCTTTGCACAGCATTGACAAAAAACAAACCAAACCAAAACACACACACACACGACTTCAAATGAGTACAAACCCTCATCCTGACTGCATTATTGCGAAGGCTGGATACATACCTGAGTAATGAATGTACTTCTACCCATTCTTTCCATTTTTTAGACTCACCTCAAGTGAATCAGCCACTCCCTCTTGCTAACCAAGATGCCTTCAGTAAACAGGGTATCACAAATTATCAAAATACCACCAGAAGACAACAGATGACAAAGACTTTCACTGGGAGGAGCTGGCATGCAAATTAAGGCTCAGAGCTAAGCTGTTGTGCCTGACCCTAGCTGGAATTCTAGCTAGGCTTTCTGTAGGGTAACCAAGCACAGGAGCTCTCAGGCTCACGCATCTAAAGTCTCTCTAAAGATCTACCTTCATTCTGGTTACAAGGTTCTCCAAGCAACATAGTAAGAACACATCTTGGTTAGTACGAAAACATAATTAAAAGCATGAAAATTAAAAAATATTTTCTTAATAGCTTTTTGATTTATTAGCTGAGTTTTACTTGTTGATTGGTTTTGTTGAGTTTGTGATCTTGGGTTTTTTGTTCTTTGCTTTTACACCAATGGGCTGATACTGTTAAAAAGTAATTTGATTGTTGTTATTGTAAAGCAGAATTTAAAATTACAGTGGATTTTAGTATATGAGTTACGGCCCAGGTTCAAACTTCACTTATATGGCTCAATATGGAACAAATCTGATGTAACAAATTAGCCCAGTTCTTCTAATGGCATAACTAGATCTCACACTTCACAGCTGAAATGCTATTATATATGCTACAATATACTTGCTCCCAACAGCACTGCCAAAATTTTAAAAGAAAAATCTTAAAATTCAAAATTAAATCAAAGTATTTTATACAACTATTATATATAATTACTTTTTTTCAACTTCTCATATGGTGTTTTTATTGTTGTAATCTCAGGTATGTTTCTGTTGGCAGGAGCCACCAATACATTTGAAAAGCTTTGCATTAAATTGCCTTTCTATGCCATTCTGCATGCTTGGCCTAAACAGAACAATTTTTTCCTCCTTAACTACTTTAAACCACATGGAAAGAAAGAAATTGTAAAACATGATTTCCCATATGAATTATCGCATTTCTTGTGATTAAATTTCAGGCAGTTATAATGTTATCTGTTTCTTCTGACAAGTACAATTATTGTTGGCATGTGCACCCAAATTGTATTTCACTTTCTGAAAAAAGAGCTCATTACAACCAGGAAAGTCTCTAGTAAAAGGAAGGCATAGGAAAAAGTACTTTATAAATATTGACTTACCCTTAGTACCTGTCAGCAAAAATGCAAATGGTCACAAATCACAGCTGTAGAGGAAATACAATAAAACTCAGAAACAGATAGTATTATACACTGGCAGCAGTAAAGTGACTTCCAGATTCCCATTTGTCCAAACTGAAAACAACCTAAACAAAACAAAGATTCTCTAGATGGATGTTTTTTTCATAATTAATATATTATTTTATATATATATATATATTCTGTATCATTATAGGGTAGAATATTTTATATCAATGTTGATTTTGCAAAAAAGTTCAAAACCAGTTTATAGTTCATAGTTGTCCTATTCTGTTCCTTGCCTGGTATATTTGACCACAGATGTTGAAATGTTTTAAATCACCCATGATCTAAGGATGCAGTCTGATTGCTGATCTGAACCCTTCTGCTCTTGCTCATTGTCAAGAAGCAAAAATTTTACAGGTATGACACTCAGCAGTTAGTTAGCAAGTGGATCCTTCCCTCTTGAAGAAATGGTGTTCCCAGACCTTCAGAGGACCTCCATACCAAATATCATGTTTCCTGATGCCTTACAAATGAACTTACTGTTCCAGCAATAGGATTGGGAACATGGAATAAGATTTCCGAGGCTACTGGGGAAACAGTTATTTCTAAAATCAGAATTTAAATATTTATAAGTATATACCTCAGTGGTCACTACAAAAGACAGTTTGAGGAGAGAGAGGGGTGTAGTGCAGGGTAGAGAGAGTGCATATGCATTCACTGCTGCATTCTCTTGCCACACAGTAAATTAATTCCTTGAAAGTTTATTGCAATCACTGTGAGTCGTTATCTGCAGTGGCTTAGTACAGTTCATATCAATTTTCCCCACTCTCAGTTCCAAGCCTGCAACTAGACAACTAGGAATGCCTCCTGACTCCTCAGGTGAAGCCTGAGGTCTACTGGGATCTGTTAAAGTCTAGCACTTCACTAGGATCAGAACTCTTTTGTCCCCATTGAGCCTCTACCTGGAACATTTTGCACTCATGTAGCTGATCACCCAAAGCAAGCTAGAGGAAGACATATCCTGTCCAATGGCTTTTCCAAGTAGATACACTGGTAATTTCTGTAGAAATCCCTGAATTAATTTATGATTCAAGTCTCAAGTTGGCTCATGGTTTTGTTTCTATTATGTGGATCTTTTTTATTTTAAATCCCATACAGATACAGAATTAAGTGGCTCATAGACATGTCATGTAGAAAAATAATTCAAAATACCACTTTATTATTTTGCCTTATGCTTCCAGTCTTTTTTTCTCCTCCTGAACAGAGACCAACTTCATATACATTGCTGAGACAAAACAATTTTAAGTTTCTTTTTCCCAAAAATAGCTTTTTGTTACAGGGCAGAAAAAGAAATTATTCAATTTTATATTTGTTTTTTTCAAAGCAGTTCCAGGCTTTTACTGACATTATCATTGCAGAAGCACAGCCATTTAACAGACTTCAGAGATTTTATTTAGTGATATCATCTGTGCTTTAACTACAGGTATAAGCCAAGATATGTGGGTGTTACACATATAGCAAGGACTGGCTTCCTTTTTACCTACATGAAGATATTTAGAAAACACTGATTACTTAAAAAAAAAAAAAAAAAAAAAAAAAAGGCAAAAAACCCCCACACGTGTCCTTTTTTCCAAATATCCTGCTCACTCTAATATATAAAAAGTTGACTGAAGAGCAAACATTGTATGGGACAAAAAATACAAGAATGCACATTTTATCAAACTTATAGAGAAAAGCAGGGCTGGGAGGAGGTCAGTTCATTTTGCCTGTTAGATGAATGATGTATTCTGCTGAATGTCTGTAGAAAGGTTTCATGAGATCTGTGAAAAATGTAGGGGTATTGTCTGGGACAAGAACTGCACATCTGGAACTTGGGAGACATTTCTAGGGGTATTTACAAGAAGCCTCAATCTTCCCCTTAGATAAATCAGAAGGATTTCTGCCACTGGCTTTACAAGGGAGTGAGATTAATCCTTTGGGTCTCCTGCCAAGGGAATGTGGAACAAGGCTGTCCATGAACTCATATGCCAAATGGGAAAAAGTAAAGCAGGTGAATTTAATATTTAATATTTTATTTTCATTCTTCAATAAAGCACTGTCATTCAATATAAACATCCAAAAATGAGAGCACTAAAAAAAAAAAAAAAGAAGAAGAAGAAGAAAGGAAAAAAAAGAAAAAAGCTATTTTTAAATATATGTATCTTATAAAAATGTAAAATAGTCTACAAAAAATACGATCAAAATTTGCACAGAGAACAATAGGAGATAACTGAAATTCACCCAAGGTGAAATTAAAAGAAAATAGGGCAACAAAGACCAATTATCAAGTATAATTGAATAATCAAGAACAACAGAAGCAATGAGAATCGTTTTAAATATGGAATACTCTGAAAAATTGAAAGGAATTTAAAATTCCTAAGTGAATCAGAAGCAGAATGAAGAATAAGAAAGAGGTTGTCTATTATAGGAGAAGAGAAAAGAGAGATATTCATACACACAGAGAAATCTCACTCCAGGAAGATCTCTTATAGTATGCACATGTAGTTCTTTAAAAGTCAGAAAATTAACTCGATGTGGCTATGCCACCTTCAAGCAGGAATTCTATCATGAGTCTGGATTAAGTGTTCCTGTAACTACTTTTTAAGATCTACAGTCTTAGAATCTGTCTTTGTTCCATATAAAACACAGTTTTGTTTCTTTCTGTGCTCATTTGTCAGCATTAAAATATTTTCTTTTAAAATTTGAGATAGTTTACCTGCTTGTGCAGCTTGTGTTGGACCACATGCCACACGAAGCCTGATTCATGTCACATACTTACTATTTGGTCAGACATTCTATGTCTGAAAAAAAATTACACTAGAAGATTCCATGAAGGAATATTTTTTCAGCTTAACTACAAAAGTTTTTGTCTTTGTTTTTCCCATTATATTGAAAATGCAAACATTAAAGCAGTAATTCTTCCACTGCATACTCCCTTATGTACCTCTACTCCCACAAAAATAAAATCTCCTTGGTTCCCTGAAGCATAAGGCCAAAGCTGTGTGTCATATTATTGTACTTAATTATTTCAAAATTGCTTATTCCTCTTGCTTTGGCACTCAATTCAAAATAAATGAGGGATTTTATATTGCTTCTGAATGTTGATGTAGGTTGTAATAGTAGCAAGCAGCAATATATTTTGGCAGTTCTATGGAAATCATCCAAAGGTTGCGTTTAATACTTCCCGGGTATTCATTTAGGCAAAATAACTAAATACCAGCCATGTGTTTCCATTTATTAACAGTCCCTCAGGAGTGCAGGCAATCAAAGTCTTGACTTAGTGACTTCTCCAATTTGCTTTTAAAAGTGTTTGGTTTTGGGATTTTTTCTTCATTTCTGTCTGTAGAAAAGTATTTATTCTAGCAAGGACATAGTGTAAAGAGAGGGGACATGAGACTTATATTTGTCAAAATTCCCCATTTAGTCCACAGTCTCAAGCAGAGCCTTTAACAGTTTCACTGTCATCCAAAATGAGATTTAATTCTAAGTGGGATGGTGCATCATGCCAGTTTTCCAAAACAGGTTTTATGCTGTAATTTCTTAAATTCTTTCAGATATCTGAAGACTTACAGAGTTCCCTCAGGATGAAGACAGAGATCTTGAACTTGCTTTTACTTTCTGACCTAAGCCTGAAGAATAGGAGGGTTGGGTCAAAGATGTTTACAAAAAGCTGTTTTGCTGATGAGATTTGCTTTATGAATGTGCAGAGGTTCATGCTTCCTAAATGCTGAAAATTTTCCCTATTAAATCAGGTTTTCACAACAAAATCTCCTGTTCAGAAATGGCAAGAAGAGCATATATAAGCAAGACCAGTGATAATGCTTCCTTGCATATCCTCCCTATCACACAGATCAAAGTTCAGAAGGCAAGCAATTAATAGAAAATTAAACCTCAGCTAGGGAATGGAGTGCTCTTAAGCTTCAGCACAGCACAGAATGAGGTGTAAAACACAAGTGTGGTAATACACAAACTGAAAACCTTAGTGCTTTTCTTTTTTCTTAGCTAGAACTTCTATATTTCTTCATGCCATACAATTCTTATCAATTCATAAATAACTACACATAAAAATGATTAGTTTCAACTAACATGATATCTCTGATACTGTAGCAGAAAAATAAGATCACACCTGGTGAACCTGTCGCTGCTCAGCAAGAAACGAAAAAGGATTCCTTGTAACAATAATGTGCCACTACTGTCATTAAAAGTATGGTAATCCTCTTGAAAAGAATAGTTGTTAAGAATACAGGAGAAGCTGACCTTGCTGGAATTCAGCCCTAAATTTGTTGCCAAATTATTTGTGCCAAAATGCAAGAAATTTCGTTGGGTTACAGGACTGAGGCAAATGAAGAGCATATTATGCATCCTAGGTACCCAAGACAAGTTCTGCAGGGGTTGGAGCTATGCATGACATTAACTATTCCATCAAGATTTACTATATGTTATTAATAAAAAAAATATTAATTCACCATAGAATCCTACTGCTTTTTGTACTATAAAAGTTAGCTATCATCCTGTCTTGGTTAGATGACCAGCCAGCCCTAAAGATAAAAGTACTAAAAATGCAAATGGGGAATTGGAAGACTCAGATAAAGGAATGGCAGATTTATTAAACAATTACTATATATTTTCTGCCCTTAGATGAAGAAAGGAGATTGATGGACTGCTGTGCACCATATTGAATGGTATAATACAGTTAGCAATTGTAGTGCACACCCAGCAATGGAAATGGGTCTGAAAAGATCAGTCATGTATTAAAATAGACAAAGTACTCTGTCTAGCGATACATTGCTAAGAGACTAGAAGGAAATGAAGATGGAAATGAAGAAAGTTTTTTTGTCACACTAATCAAAAGCCTGAAAAATATTAGAACATTACAACTACCCAGAAAATAGCCATAGAAGAGACTCTGGTGATTTTACCCAGTCTGAAACAAAACTATTGTGACACCTTCTTAATTCACAGCCAGGAAAAAGAAAAACTTTCTGAAGGATGAGCCTTCTAGCACTACCTGAAATACCACAATAGAGGTGCATTTGTAATTTCCCTGACAGCAGGGTGCAAAAACCAGAATTCTCCTGGTCTGTCGTGGCATAAGCTTACTTACCCTGGTACTTCAGAAGGTTTTGGTGCATCCACTGATCTGTATATCATGGCAACAAGACTCCTGACTTCTGGAAGTGCAATGACTGCAGAGCAGATATGTACAAACCATAGTCTGGCTTGAAGAAAAAGCAGAGGTAGAAAAGCTCAGTAGCTTTTCTTGCCTTGAACCTTCAGTATTGATTTCTCCATACTACTACTTTGGCAAAGAAGTAAATGGAGATTTGAGGTATTTAATAGTACAAGTTCACATCCTGCACATTAAGATTCTCTTTTTATAAAACTTAATGCCACCCTCACATAAATGACAGAAGATACAGTTTTAAGGAAGTGTTCTTAGAAGGATAATGTCATACTTGTAGTACAAAACCAGGTTCAGTGTCTTTATAAAGTAGCTGAGCACTACTGAAGAAGGATGAACAGACTTACAGACATATTAATATCAGATTTAGTATAAAGGATATATTCCACAGTGAATGAAAAACATGCTCTGACAGAGACCAAACATTAATTTAAAAGATAAATGTCCTCAATGACTTGCAGGAAATTTTTAAATTTCTTACCATTACAGCAGACATGTGGAAATACTGCATACTTTAGTTTTTCAGAAGCATCTGGTAAGAACATACCCTGAATGCCACCTAACAAAAAAAAAAAAGGCAAGAAGGATGCATAACAAAAGATCCCAGCACCACTTGTGGGGTAAGAGCAGAGCTGAAGTAAACAGAAGCTGGTGACTGGGTTGCAGGCCAGGCCACATGTCCTCATGAGGATGCAAAGGAGGTGTTCTGCTATCTTCTCAACTCCTCTGTGTGGGAATGCCAGGCATTTTGTGCATGAAGCAAAGGACTTCTGCAACAGACAGAGTATCATTTTTGCTCCCAGACAGGGAGGTGAAACCGACACAAATTAAAGGGAAGAGAGATAGGAGATACCCTACAAGTAAGAATGAGAGAATTTACTTCCCCTCTGATGTTAAGCAAGAAGTGAGTTGTGATTCAATCCTTCTCTGATCCCTGCTGCTTTCCAAGACTGTGCACTCCTGAGTTGTCAGAATCCTGAAGAGACCTGCACCAGAATAGCCAAAGGTGGGTTTATAGGATCAAATAAATGTATTAGAATGAAAAAAAAACCGACCAAAGAATAACAAATAACCAACCAACCACAAAACCAAAACACAGCTTGCTGCTTGCGCTCTTATTATTTTAAAAGTAACTTTCAATTAAAATTATTGTCAAAGTAGGACAATTTGTATTTTAAAATACATTGGAAAGGTCTGCAATTTTGCATCCACTTAGAGAAACTGATTTGTTGTAGCCTGTTAGGAAGTGGGGGCAACTGCCTGGCAAGAGACAGATTCACATAAGATGCATACAGAGAGAAAACAACGTGAGCAAGATGGCATTGCCACAGTAAGCAACAGAGAAAATACATTTTTGTAAGAAGAGGATGAGAATATGGAATAAATCAGGCAAGTGATATCAGAATTCCCTGGGAGTGATTTTTCCTAGAAACCCCACTGAATAAAGTCAAGCTTTTCAAACCATGAACCTTGAACAAATGCAATAAAGTAAAATCTTCCAAGACCTTATTTTGCACTAGTATTCTCCACATGGATTTAAATTAACAGGTGGGCCTGTTTTCTACCGGATATTTTATTGTTTCAGGGATTTAGAACATGTGTAGTGAATAAAGACAGGGGCTTTCCCAGAGGCAGAAGCTGCTTCTGTGAACAAGGACACAAATAGCACAATGCTGAGCTGGATGCTACTGCTCCATCTGACAGGATCTATGTCCACAGAGCTGTGCTGGCTCCACTGAGGCTAAACAAAGCAGACAAAGTGGAAATGCCATACTAATGCAGATCTGCTGAACTCTGCATGTAAGCAAAGAGCTGTAACTGTGCAGCAACACACTAATGTGAACTGTGATAGAATCACAGAATCATAGGATTGTTTAGGTTGAAAAATACCTCTAAGATCATCAAGTCTGACCATTACCCCAGTACTCCCAAGACCACCACAAAACCATGCCCCTAAATGCCATATCTACATATCTCTTTAATACCTCCAGAGATCGTGACTCTACCACTTGGCAGCCTGTTCCAGTGCTTGACAACCCTTTCAGTGTAGAAATGTTTCCTAATATACAGTCTAAACCTCCTCTCACACATCTTGATGCCCTTTTCTCCTGTCACTTGTTAGCTGTGAGAAGAGACCAACCCCTCTACAATACCCCTCCTTTCAGGCAGTTGTAGAGAGTGACAAGATCTCCCCCAGATTTCCTTTTTTCCAGGCTAAACAACCCCAGCTGCCTCAGCAGCTCATCAGGAGACTTGTGCTCCAGATCCTTCACCAGCTCCATTGCCCTTCTCTGGATTCTCCAGCCCCTCAATGTGTTTCCTGTAGTGAGGGGCCCAGAACTGGACACAGGACACAAGGTGTGGCCTCACCAGTGCTGAGTTTAGGGGGACACTCCCTGCCCTGGTCCTGCTGGCCACACTATCTCTGATTCAAGCTGATGTGATGTTTGCGCAGTCATTGCTATTAAGCTTCACAGCAGGATACCTATATAGTTCTTACTTACATACACACATCTTGAGACTCTGGAGTTTGAGTCACTGAATTGTGTCTAAAGCTGATCAGAACTCTGCTTTCAAGGCATGAAGTTTGCAATGCAAGCTCTGCCAAAGAGGAAAGCCAGAAGCTGTTCCAATATTGATGTTACTTGATGTCCCAGGTTTCCTATCTGGGAAATGGAACTAATGGAATAATACCCTTTTCTGAGTATCATGAAAATTAGTCTATGCATTTGAATAGGATAAGGAAGATTTACAGAAAAGCATATGAGTAAGAGATTTTGTACCTCTAGGAGGATTAGACTAACAACCAGTAGATAAATTTGAGTGTCATATAATGAGCAATAAGATTAAAAGGTCAACTAATGGTTTCTACCTTTTAATTGCAAAGCACATTCTGCACATTGAGTAAGTCTAGGGACTTAGAGGGGTTAAGAGAGCCGTGTGTGGCCACATTGAGGTCGTTGCCACTCATATATGCTCAAAATGACAATGTTGAAACTATTCTGGCAGTAACCATTTTGAAGTATTTGACTTTGCAATTCTAGAAATAAAGTTAAATTCTTTATAAAGGCTACAAGTTGGGCCATAACTAATGCAGAGAAGCCAGTCTGTCTCCTAATACATTTTTATGATGCTCTTCTCATCTTCTACTCTTGCATTTTCCCAAAGGGCAGAACTTTCCCCTTGAATCCAAAATATGTAAATAAACCAAATGCAACACTATTACCTTCCAGACATACAAAGGCCTAAAAATATGTGTCACAGAGCCAGCACAGTAGCAGATCTATGGCTAACTGGAAAGAAAAATGAAGCTTGTATCAGGTTAAAATAGATGTCCAGATGATCTTATTTCAGGGTCTGGTTTTTTTTCCCTTGTCCCTATCCAATCTCAATGCAAAAATAAATGAATCTATGACTCTTCATGGTGGTAACAACATATCCTAAATACACTTCTTTCTGTCCCTCACACCACTACTCTTGGGCTCCCACTTGTAATCAAAACCATGAAGAAAAAGGCTCTACTGTTATGTCAGACCTAGCTTCCACATGGACAAGCCCTGAGATGGTTTTACCACAATTGCCTGGAAATGTAGTCATGTTAGTACAACCAGAATTTGTATCTGCTGGGAAACACATTAGAAAGAAAAATCAGTTGCTATCGGACTTTTAAGGTTCTTATTGTGAACAGATAACAACACAACTACACATGACAATGACTTCACAGCCATCACTCAGTTTCAGTGTCAAGCTATCCTTACCCACTAACAGACAATGCTACTTTTACTATCAGTTTAATCACAAGAAAATGATAATCTCATCACCCATCAGTATCAATTGTGCATGGTGTCAGATCAGTTTGAAGAAATAATTAGTTTCTGTAGTGGAATTCCCCAGGTAGAGTATATTAGTGCACACATACATAGTTTTCATTTGAACATAAGCCGTGTAAAATTATAAACATATGGGTGCAGAAGTACCAAATAATTAAGTATAATAATACCAAAAAGAAATACCAAACCAGAAATAATTGAATAGCTTTATATACTCAGATCTTTTCATTACCCTCCTGGCAGCCTATAACAGAAAATACACATTTTATCCTCATTCTTTCACAGGAAGTTTATCAAAGAGCAAAACAGAAGCATTATTTTCATTTTGTTTTGCAAGGGAAGTGTCTGTATTACCTAGTAAACTAATTGAAATCTTTGTAGGTTTGTGTGTGCACTCTGAGAGAACACAGGCAAAGCTGTAAATTAGGCTCCTAAGCATGACTGCAGGTACTCATGGAAGACATCTTTTAATGTTGCAGGATGTTGATAGTCCTTCTAGTTCTCTATTTAAAAGCTCAAAATGATGCTTTAGCATATAAATAGCTTTTCAGGACCCAAATATACTGGTTTGAATCCTTACAAGTAGTACTTAGATGTGCTGTTAGAGAGCCTCTACTTACCCCTAAATACTTTCTATCTCACTGTAATGTTAAAGAGACGAGGCATTTAAGACCACCCAAAAATATAAGTTCAGGATGGAGTTCATAGAGCATTGAGTTTGATGCAAATAAATTATTTTTCAGATTTTTTGTTTGTTTATTTTTTCTGGAGGAATAGTTATTTTTTATGACCTGACACCAAAAATAGGCTACATTTACTGTATTTCCTTTTTTTTGACTCTTTTTTAAAAAGCGTTCAAGGAGACCTGGAGGACTCATACATTACAGATTGGAAGCCACTGTTTTAGCACCCTGCTTTTTCACCATTAGAAACCATAGAAGGTATCTGAAGTTTCTACCCTGAGGTGCTCTCCCAAAGGCAGCTAAGCTGTCTGACAGGGGAAAAAAGACAAAAAAAAAAAAAAAAAGAAAGAAAAAAAAATACTTCCATGCCTAGCCAATGTTTCAGGCCTAGTTATGGGGCACCCCTAGGGCAGAAGTGCCAGAAGTGTCCACCAAAGGACTAAAGCATCCCTTGCCCTAATTTCTACATCTTTGCAAAGCTTAGGTCTAAGAGAGAGATGGTCAGACTGGGGCAGCTGCATGACTTCATCAAGCAAGAGGCCATGCAAATGCCAGATCAGATAAGGAGAAGGTAGAGTTTTAGGGGAAGATGTCTGCTAAATGGAACTTTTTTAACAGAGGTATGGGCTTGAAGTCTGTTTCAATTCTGTTTTAATGTTCACTGTTTTTCTGTATGACTCAGTAAGACTTGCAGGCGCCTGTGTATTATTGAAAGTCAATGAGAAGGAAGTCCTGAGTCACCAAAGTACTTTTTTCTTTATTGTTATTTCCATTAAGCAGCGTGATGTAATTATTTAAGTCAAATACTACAGCAAAATTTTTACAACACAGAGATACAAGACTTTCATATTGACATTAGGTAAGTAAAAACACAATGTTACATGAGTTTTATAATCCTAATAGAAAGGAAGTTAAGTAGTCCTCTGGACTATTGAAGCTACCTAAGATAAATGAAAATATTAAATTCAATTATTAGTCTGCAATGTCTCTTTTTTCTTCTCTGTGTACATAATTACTTTTTGAAAGCAACAGAACTGATTTTTTAATTATTTTTTCCTACACATCTTTTGTTCATTATTATTTGTCTGTACTTAGAAAAAAGGAATTGTAAACCACAATTGTTCTTTGAAGTACATCCAAGCTAATTACACAAACAGCAATATAAACCCAACATAATTCAAGCAATTTTTAGGACACACACATACTCCTTTTTTGCTTATAGAACTTCCCAGTTCGTATTCTGAGACCAAAATAGCAGTCCTTTTCTCCTACAGACTTAATCTTAAAAGGTATGCAAGTATTGGTAGTACACACTTGGGAATGCAATCCAAGATATGCAACTGACAGCTCACAGAGCGACTGCTGTTCTCCACTGATCAGAGATTCCACTGCAGTGCTGTAAGCCTGGTGTTGTTAACTGCAGGAGTGCAGACCATTAAGTTTAGAGACAGCACATTTAAATTATTTTTTCTTTCTTACTGAAGTTTGCTACTGGAGAAGAATTTCGGCTTTGAATTGTGAACTCTAAAACAAAAGGGAAAAGTGGGAAGTATCAAACAATTTCTAGTGTTGTAGCTAACACTACAACTTCTGGCACAAAAGGAGAACTTTCAGATCCTAATCCAGAAACTTAGTCTACAAGAGAAGGCAAATGTTTCTCTGCAATCTTCTGAGAGTCAGCAAGCAAGAGGTTCAGCTGCAGAATCAGGAAGTGCAAGGGATACAGCACAGTGAGTTTTTTAGCATGGTGCAGAAACAGAATTTGGTCTGCTCAGGAAAACTTAGTAAATATGAAAGAGTGTATGGGCAAGGACAATAGGAAAGGGAGAAAGACAAAGAGGCCAAATGACTTGCCCAATTCAAATATCTCAATCTGTCTCACTCTGATACCAGCCAGCGCATGTAGTTTACCACTTAGTTTCCATTCTGCATACAAATCAAATATTCTGCTTTTCTACAACAAGAGCTTCATAACCCATAAACTCAGTTGTATCAGAATACAATATTCCCCTGGAGCAATGCCACCTCTCCAATTTAGGACAGCTATGTGGAAGCAGCTTCCTTGGAAGTGCTTTTCCCCAGAAGCAACTTTCTACTGTAAACGCACAAGCTTGCATAGGCTCATCAAGCATACCAGTCCAACGCATCGGCTACCTTGTTCTCAGGTCTTGAAACCTGGCCTGACACCAAAGCCTCCTACATCAGCATTAAAGTAAGGTGAGCAGTCTGGCAAGGACACATATCTCTTTTCTAGAGCACTGTATCAGCTCTCCAATATACAGCTCAGTCTGAAAACAGCAAAGCAAATAGATGAGCAGCGTGCTCTCATGTGCAGTGTGATCAGTGCTGGCTTAGTCACTAACACATGTTCATTGCTGGCTTTGTTGTACCTTGCATTACTGGTACCAGTATCTTTGCCCTATTCTCAATGAAAATAAGAGCAAGTCACAAATTACTATACTTTCCGGTAGAGGTAACAATATACAATGTATTTCTACAGCACTGAAAAAGAAGCTATACAACATCTAACATTGGTAAAGAGCTCTGCAGAGTTATAGGTCTTTATAGGAAATCAAGATAGTTTGGGCATTCAGAAAGATCTGGCAGACCCTTCATATATTTAAGCAAATCCCAGTGCTGCACTGCAGAAATGAAGCTATTGCTATTCCACTGCAATGGCAGGCAGTGAAGACACAACCACCTCTGCCACCTTTCTGTGCTCTTTTGCTTGTGGCACAGCTTTAGCTTCCCTTCCAGCACAGAGGCAGCTCAAGAACAAAATAGACACATCAAGCTGAGAGATGAAGAGCAGTAAGTCCTTCACTAACCTCATCTCCTTTATGCCTAAATGACTCCTTTGGAGGATGAAGAAGAAGCCAGGTCATGCCTTTGGGTCCCAATAACTCCATGAAGCACTACAAGCTGGGACAGTGCCTGGGAAGCAGCCCAGAGGAAAAGGCCCTGGGGTGTGGTTGACAGCAGCTGAACATGAGCCAGCTTTGCCCAGAGGCAAGGAAGGCCAATGGCATCCTGGCCTGTATCAGCAATAGTGTGGCCAGCAGGAGCAGGGCAGGGATTTCCCCCCGTTTTTTTCACTTGGCACTGGTGAGGCTGCACCTCAAGCAGTGTGGCCAGTTCTGGGTCCCTCACTACAGGAAACTGAGCTGCTGGTGTGACAAAGGAGCTGGTATAGGGTCTGGAGCACAAGTCCCGTGAGGAACAGCTAAGGGAGACTGGGGATGCCAACCTGGAAAAAAAGGAGGCTCTGGAGAGACCTCATTGCTCTCTGGAACTGCTTGAAAGAAAGGTGTAGCCAGGTGGGGTTTGGTTTCTCCTTCAGATAAGAAGTGACAAGAGAAATGGACATCAGGCTGTGCCAGAGGAGGTTTAGATCAGAGATTAGGAATTACTTTTTTCACTGAAGGGGCAATCAATGATTGGAACAGGCTGCTACATGGTAGAGTCACCATCCCTGTTGGTGTTTAAAGGACATGTAAACAAGGCACTTAGAGACATGGTTTAGGGCAGGTGTGGCAGTGCTGGGTTAATGGTAGGACTTGATCTTCTTAGAGGTCTTTTCCAGCCTAAGTGGTTCTATGATTCTATCCTCCATTAATGCATGAAATGCATCCTAAGGCTTAATGCACTCAAATTAGAGACCCCTGCCAGGTGATCACAGAAATTGCCTGGCAGTTATTCCATCCCAAATGTGCTAGATGCCAAGAGGGAAAGCTTCCATTTCTTCAGCTTCTCTCATTTCTTCCAGAAAAGTCCACTTAAACTTGGAAAGGACGCAATTTCACTTTCCAATTGCAGGACACAATTTAAATGCATATCTATCACTGAGAATAAATTATCTTAAGAAGTGCCAGGAGGTCATGATGTTTATTCTATTTATAATTGCTTAGTTTTCATTTTAATTTTTCAGCTTTTGTTTTATTTATTCTGTGGAAGATTCTTGTTTGTGCCTGGTTTGGTTTTTTCCCCTATTGTCCTTGTTACATAATCTTCATTCTTCAGTAACTTAAATAGCCTGAAACTAGAAAACAAAGCCCTTTGAAACAGAACACCTTCAGTACTTACCTTCCAACAGCGTGTATCATAGTTACACATTCAAGTCCACAGACTAGCATGTCCAACTAAGCATCTAATTATGCTGATCAATGCCTTTGCCCATTTAAATACCTGAATGAGGCCAGTTTCTCTTTCTGCAGTCTCTTATTTAGGCACATACTGATTTAAAAAAAAATAAATTATAAGCATGAGCTCTATGTGATATTTTTTCCACTTTCCTATTTTCTTAAGTACCTCCATTACTATTACTGTTTTCCCAAGCATCAGGTATTGATATACTTTAAATTCAGAGGATAATTGAGTCCTCAGTTAAGTGCACAATAACCCAGGCAAATATGCAGTTCCTGATATGCTCTAAAATTTGTATTTCTAAGTAACACGCAGTATGTTTATAAATTACTGGCCTGATAAAATTTACTTTGCTGATACACATTTAGCTCTATTTTCAGTCATTTCTAGCAGGCTCTTGGGAAGAAACAGATGACTAATGCATAACAAATTCCAAAGTGCATAGATGTATATAAATCAAGTAGAAAGCCAAACCACCAATGTCGCATCTTAGTTTTGAAAAAGGATAGGGAATTATGGAAAGGAACTTTTACTCTGATGAGTTTTCAATAGCCTGTATTTAAATTGAAGGCTTTGGGATTTCTTTTATCTGAATTTGTAGATGCTTCTTCACGAAGTGTTACTAGTTGAATATAAAGCTCAATGCAGCTCAAATAAAATGCTTGTTTATTCATTTAAAAGAATAAAAATCTCCTAATCATCATTATTTCTAAATATTTAGATGTTCTGAAGTGAGTTATCTTACATATAAGGGATAACATTCTGTTACATGAATTTGCACACATCTCAATTACTGCCTTTACTGCAACTTCAATGCTTTCAGAAGGCATCCATTCTGTTTTGCATGTAAAAGTTAATCCTGAGAAAAAAATCTGTTGTTAAATCCCGACAATAAACGTGTGTGCTTATACTAAATGGAAGCCACATATGCATGTTGGATCTTAACCCTATGGAGCACCATCTGTCTATTCTAGTTGCATGATATGCAACAGGGCAATGGATGAGAAACAATCCTAGTCATTCACTTAAAAAGAAATAGTTCAACACAGCCTTCCCTTGCAACACATTAAATACGATAGCCAGAAGTGGCAGGGTGCTAATTACTCTAGCGATGTGATCCATTTTCTAAATAGTGAGAACATCAATAATTCAGTGGAAGTGACTGTTAAAAAATTTAATGTCTGACAATCTGAGCCTGGCAAATAGAAAGATAATCTTTTGTGTCTACTAGTTGGCATTCAGGGCTTTCTTTTCATTAGAAAATATAAATGCATTGTTCCTGCTTGAGGCAGTCTAGATTATGAAAGATGGCAGATGTATAATGTGTCTAGTTTTGATTGTTCCAGGTAGGAAGGCAGAACTCAGCAGACAAAAATGCAGATGCCACATATTTAATGAAAATTAGGTTTACAAATATGTTTAATAAAGTCTGAATGGTTTCTGCTAATAGTAGCAGCCCAATTACATAGAAGTGAGTATAGCTACATTAACATAAAGATATGAAGCAATCAGATGGCTCTGCTGGCTGGATATTGCACTTCCAGTTAAGAAAAATCCCCTGCTTATTCACAAGAATAAGAATTCATTTAGCTGTTGGCATCAGCATTTCAGAGAGAGAGCATTAACAGCTACAAAGTCAAAGCGTATTGAAGAAATGGACTGGCAAGGCATTCTTAGCTTACATAAATTTCTAGCTTTCAAATTTCTGCAGCAATGTAAACAAAATAAATGATAAAAGCCTTCCTGTTTAACCAAGTCAGACTGTAATTTGCAGGTATATGTTGTTTGAACAGAAAAGGTTAGAAAGGTATTGCCTAGTTTAACCAAAAATTAGAACATAGGTACCTGCATAAGCTACAACTCTGAAGAAAAGAGTTACTGGTAAGCTATTCCAAGGTATTAGAATATCCCATTCTGGCAAGTCCAGTCTCTCAAAATCAGTGACAATTAGGTGGTCAAATAAGAATTAGGTTCTCAAATAGCTTTGTGGATATGGGCCTATGTCCCAGACCTAAACAGGTTAAATGCTTCAATTAGAATTTAAGTGGATCATAATATAATAGTCCTACCACAAGAAAATGGGTTTAGCAATTCTATTTCTCTCCTTTAGCTGCTCAAACAGAATTTTAATGAAGGTCTTATAAAACAATCTCAGCGTAGACAAACTGCTTAAACACCCAAATCCTTGAATCATCAATATTTCAGCCCTCATGATTTTTCTCACCATAGACCAACACACAGAGCTTTATATTGTTTTCAAAGTCCCAAATGTAATCCCTCATTAAAATTTAGATTGATCCCTAAAGAAGATACTTCACACATTCTTGCTTCTGATAACTGATAATTGAATTTTATTAGTTTTATAATTAAAGTATAAGCTGAGAGCATGCTTCAATTATTTGCCACATAATGTGATGCACTTGAAATTTTTACTTTCTAAAATTCTTCTGACATTAGCTGCTACTTTTCATTTCTGTCCATTCAAAGTTTAACATTTCATGTTAACCTCAAAGTCTTCTCACAAGCACAAGCTACCCATAAGCAAAAAGTGTCTCTAGTCCAGGATTAACAAGTACCTACAGACCAGTACCAGTGATCTTAAATTATTTCACTTTAGGCTCTTGAAAGGAATTTTTTCTCTTATTTATCTATCCAGACCTCTTCCAAGGTAACTCAAGTTGAAATTCAATCATACAAGTAGTTACTTCTCAAAACTTTGGGAAAAGTGGAAGTTATTTCTTTACTGAGAGTGAGTCCATGAAAATCCAGAAATAATCTCTCAAAACTTAGAACAGCTTATGTGAGAATATGGGTGATCTTGTAGCATGTATTCCCTATAGAGCCAAGATCTAAATGGGCTGCATGCATGTCAGAAAAAATGTATCTGTGAAGTCAGCTGAAGGAACAGTTCTCAAAAAGCTATAAACTGGTAAAACCTTATGCTAGGAAAACTGTAGACAAAATCATTTAAACTCAGCTTGAATGATGAGATAGGAGAAAACCCCTCAAAAATATTTCTAAAAACTCCACTAACATTAACCTACCCACAGTGAGTCTAAGCAAACCATTGTAAAAATCTTGCAGCATACCTGATACATTAAAAGATCTAAATTATTTGTAAAGAGATGATATTTTGCATGAACTCCTACCAGAAGTGCCCAGCCTCTATAATTAAAGGCTGACTTTAATACTTTATCTTCTGTCTGGATCATTTAAGGCTTATTAAATCCTGCAGTTAACAGTTAACCAACTTTGATAATTGTTTTTCTCAAAAAAAAAAATAAATCAATTTTACCTCTTTTCCAGTCACTAAATCGATGTCTGGGAAAAATAAAGACATATTTTCATCCCTTTAGGTTTATTTTTTTTTTTTATTCTCGATAATCACAGGTATTCTCCGCACATATTGTAGTGTTGAGAATATAGTGCTTCAAGTATTAAAGATTATTTGTGTAAGTCAAATCTATATGATAATAGAGAAAAACCTAACCAAAAAAGAAAACACCACAGATACTTTGGAGATTATTACATCTCTTCACTAGTTATCAGTCCCATCTGAATGGGAAATAAAGAGGAGAAAAAACCCAAACACATAACTAAAAAAATCCCCAAAAGCCCTCCAACAAACAACAACCCAAAACAAACAAAAAAAAGAAACAAAGATATCCACTGAGCCATGTTCTGTGGTTCAACTGCTTCTGACAACATAAGCAAGGACATGAACTGAGACATTTCCCAAAAATGCTAATAGCTCAATGTATAGTAACTTTCGAGGCTTTCCTTGGGGCTCATCTTGTTTTCAAGGCCAAATTAATCAATGTCCCCAACTAATATTGGAAGAAATCCATTTCTGGGGATGTAAACTTTTCAGTGAACAAAAAACTTACTGACTGCAGCTGGCTGGAGCGCTGGATTTTTAGGCAGAAGTCAAAAATGCAAAACAATTATAATCTAGTGGAAAATTTGAGTTAAATTTCACAATAACATGAATATTTTCTGGGTTTTTTTCCTTTTGTGTGAATATATTTTTTAAGGCCAGCTTGGATAAGGCCTTGAGAAACCTGATGTAGTAGTGGGAGGTGTCTCTTCCCATTAGGGAGGGAGCTGGGACTAGGTGATCTTAAAGGTCCTTTCCAACCCTGTAGCATTCTATGAATATTATATGGAATTATGTTGGTATGTCAGCATAATGTTGCTTATATGCAAAGATAACTGGATTTTAGTAAAAATATATACAAACTTAAAATTAAATCTTTTAAATTTTTTTTCCCTTGAAAAAATGATACTCTCATATACTCAAAGCATATTGATCCACTGTTCTGAATATTAGAAATGTCAAACTCTATTGAGCACTGTGTTTTATGGAAGTCTTCTGTAAACTCTTCTTCCCATTTCAACTTAACCTACAAAATTTTTCAGAAGGCATTTGCTAGATTGCATCAGCCCATATCACCATCACTTAGTGTACTTCCAGCTGCTACCCTGGAGCTACTCTGGCACAGGTTCCTTTAATCTGTACTGCGTCCATTACTTTGCACAGCTTACCAAAGACTTGGTAACTTTAATATTTAATATTTTTTAAAATGTTGTTCTGTCCCAGTTTGCAGATTAAATACTGTGTGTGCCTATTCAAAATCCTATGTATTTGGTATTTTTTGAGTTATTCCTTTGTAATGTTATAACCTACTAACCATGAACACAAACTGTAACAACTTAACTTTGGAGAAATTCCTAGTGCCCAATTTCCAACTATTATATATTTTGATGACTTACCTAAATACTTTTTTGGATATTTTTTCCTGCAGTAGTTAAAATATTTACCATGTAAAAATTTTCCTTTTATTCCTCTGCAGGTAGTTAAAGCATTGCTTTTATGATAAGTCTAAAGGTCATCTCCATCAGGCAGCATTAAAGGAAATAATCTTTCACAGATGTTTGTTTCCAAAACAGACTACAGAGAAGTCATCAGAATGGTACTGTGATTTTGTTAACTTTGGGGAGTGTTTATTATTTAGCTGTCATCATTAAAAATTCAAAGCGGTGCATTGGCAAAGCAATCCGAAATGAGATTCTCCCACCACCCACATTTATGGGTAAACAACTGGGGAAAGATGGATTTAAAAAAAAAAAAAAGTGGAGAGAACAGGTTGCCCTTAGAAACAGTAACTTTAGGCACTCCAAAAGCTGCAAAATTTGACTTGAAAATCTACAGATTTACAGTAATTTTGTTTCCAGAAACTTTACCTGGCATAAACTTAGGCAATTACAAGAAATAGGAAAGAGGCAGTGATTTGAACATCATATTGATTTGAAGAGCTGAACTCAAGACTTGGACATAACCAAGCCCCTTTGGGGTTTTTTTTAACCTTAAAAGAAAGATCTCTGTATTATGTGCACCATTAAACCAGCCACAAATTCTTTGCACTGGTGTGGTATCAAGTAATACATTTGGCATGACCAAAACCCTTTACTTTGTCTCTTTAAGTCCCATAGGAAGGGAATAAGTACCTCAGATTTCTTCATTGATTTGAAACTGAGACTGTGTTCTGGAGATATGCAGGATCTGCCACATTTGTCCTTTTGCCAGTATCCACAGCTGCTCAAAGAAACTGAGAGGTAGAAGAGAAAGGCAGCTCAGACCTGCTCTTCATCATTGCCACATTCCCAAAAGGGACACTACAGCCCTGGGCAAGAGCTCTGTGCAATTTAATTTTTTTTCCATCTTTTTTATTCAAAATTAAATTTATGGTTGATTTCCTACATCCTACTAAATTTTACTAGGAGACTGTCTGAAGGGGCCAGTAAAGGAAGTTAGAAGGAGGAATGTACCTGAAATGTTAACCTTCCCCAAGTTTAGACATTGATTTATAGGATGTAGAGAGCCCGTCTGTGTGAACAGGCTTGTCAGCACACATCTTTTGAATCAGAGAAACAATTCAAGAAAACAAGACAAAATAGAAAACAAGTAGTTCTATTCACCTCACAATTTTGTCTTCAGTAGTTAAAGAATTCACAGGAAAAAAAATAAGCAAAAAATCCACAAGCAAACAAACAAACAAACAGACAGAAGCAAGAAAGGCAAAAAGCAAAAGAAGCAGGAGGGACTGAAAGTTGCTGCCAGGGTCCTTAGCCCAAACTACCAGTTACCCTAGCCCAAGAATACTCTCCCTACTGAAACCATGATAAAACACAGGAAGGCATTTTAAGGCCTGTAAATTTAAATTAGTCATCCCTATCAATCAATTAGCACTTAGCTGAGAATTTTCAACCCATAATCTAATTAAGTGCCTTGGGCTGAGTGTAGCTACCCAGACTGTCGTCAAAGGAACACCAACATCACCTGCCTCTATGGGAGTCACTCCCTGAGGGCCTCTTGCTGCATCACCAAAGCGTACAAAAGGAGCAGAGAACATTTTATTTCTCAGTTTAAGCATCTTGGTTAGAATCTTAAAGTTCATAGAGATGAAACTGAGCTATAGGATCAGTAGGCTTAGAGAAAAAAAAAGGGTTTTACCAGCTTGGCCAAGCCAAAACCACAATTTGTCTCATATTATAGAGAAACGTGCCTGTATAGAAGATTGAACTAGGTTCTCTCTGAGTTACGAATGTGGTCTAAGTGGATTTCCATGACTTTTATTGACTCTATTTATTATTTTATAATTTATTTATTATTTTACTTTATTTGACATTTATTCAGCCATCTCATGAAAACTAGTGAATGACCTAATATCTGTGTCTATGATGTAAATCTTCTGTTGACTTATTTTTGTAAAGCACTTGCCAGTCATGTACCATATGTTATAAAATCCAGACATCTTAAAAACAAATATCTGTTCTCCATATGAAAAGGAAAGGACACCACCACAATCTATATCTGTTTCAGAGTTTATCAAAAAACATTAAACCTATAAAAAACTAAATTTGAGGTTAGAATAAATTCCTCGATTACTAATAAAGAAATTAAAGTATTCTACATATTCCAAGGAGAAATGTGATATTTGAAGGCTTGAAGCTATATTTCCACCTGGTATATATTGTTAAAATCTTGGTGCTGCTAGTTAGTTAATTCTATGCAGTAAATAGTGCCTCTACTAGCTTCAGTGTTGTACCTGTAACTGACATTTTTGTCCTTCTGTAGGGCTTCCCCCTTTCTCTGCCTCAGTTTCTCATTTGTTACATGACAAAATCACATTTTCAAACTTGATGGGAATGTTAGTACTACAGTATATTAAAAGGCTGAGGGGTTTAGATATTATACTTGATACAGACTGTACAAATTGTAGATCTGTCATCTGCATTTATAAACACATTAATGAAGATAATGGTAGAATTATCTTTGAAATCCACTTTGAGAAAACCATGGTGGTGTTGATAATTTGTTTACTTTATTCCTATAGAAAAAATGGCATCTGTAGAACAAGCCACTAGAAAATAGAATAAAATATTACCTTTTCTGTAACACTCTCATTTCTCTCCTCTCTGTTTCATATGCTGTATTTTCAAATTCCATTAATTTGATTTGCACTCCTTCAAAATTATCCTGTCAGGTTCTTCAGTTCCATTCTTTTATGCTTAAATAGATATTGTGGAATGAAGTGTTTTGGGGTTGGGGAGACTGAGGGGTTCTGCCTGCTGGCAGATATCATCGCTCTGTATTAGCATATGTTTTCAAAAGTGTGTAGGCATATTCAAAGAAGTCAAAAAATAACTCCTAAAAAATGCTACAGACCTAAAGCTGTAGCCATCTGGAGCAAGAGCAATGCCTGCCATGAACTTACATACCTCAGACTCTGAAGGGTTTTCAAGCTGAGTGAATTCACATCTGTCAGAGAAACAGGCAGAATTTTATGCAATGGAATGCAACATGTTACCTAGATGCAATTAGAACTATAATTAGAGAGCCTTATCTAGTGTGCTCACAGCAATCTGGGATATTTTTTTTTTCTGGTAAAGGCAGAAAGGAAGGCCCAGTCTAGAACTGAGGGTGATCTAGTGGCTGCTGACATGTTATCTCTTCCCCAGGAATGGCTCCTCTTGCTTGGAATGACCCCAGGCACAGCTAGCTGCTGCTGTTCCCATAAAGCTATTTATGTTTTTGAAAGCCAAAGAGGAACTGTTTCAGGTTCACAGCCATATGTCTTTACCAAATAAGGTTACCCGATTTCCTGATTTCCAGCATAAATTGCCTCCTAACACAGGTTAAATAAGAAGCAAGATGTTTGTTTATTAATGCTGATACCCACTGGAAATCTGGTCCAGCCATGTACTCCCTGCCTGTTTTGTTTAATTCAGAGAATTAAAACTTCAGTCTATGGGGTCTGAGACCTCACATGAACAGGGCAAAGTTGCCCACTCCATTCCTAATCAGTATGTGGACAGATTTGTCATGGGAGAGGCATAGGGTGAAGTGGATTCTGGCCTCCCCCCAACTGAACATTCAGCAATAAGATGGGGCCCTGCATGGCCAGCACTGTTATAGGGGCTGCCCATACATTGGCTCCATGCCCAAACATCCTCAATGAACAATTACATCACTTTAGTGCACTCAATCATCTATGATCATCTCTTTCTCTGAATTTTGATTTGTATTGTTAAATCTCTAGATTTGACATATATATGAAAATGAATTTGGTATAAAATTCAAAGACTAAAGAGCAGCTATAACAGCATATTTTACCCATTGTCATTTCACAGTATGGATAATTGAGATTTACTTACTATGCCATTCTAAAAGAACATAACAAGTAACATTAAAATCTGTTTTCCTTAGGAGCTCTTAGAAATGACAAGAATCGTGTTTCTAGAGTTTACATATGTAAAGGAGTGATTTTAAATATTTAAAGAACCTGATCAAATTTCTCTACCTGCAAGAGACTTATCTTTGTGAAATATTTTGCTTTAAAAATATGAATGCCATTATAGAAGGGCAGGGCACAGACTCACTCTTCTTGACAAGCTCAAGGCAATGATTAATGATTACTAAGAGAAAAATCTGTCATTATCGTTTTTAGTACTCAAGGGAGAGGACAGTAAATAAGCCACTGAGTGTTCAGAAACACAGTGGTATTTTTTGCAGGTGTTGTATAAAATAATTTTTAATAACTGTCATCAAAAGCACAAAGTTCATCAGCTGTCATAATGAAATGACAATATATTTTGAACAAAGCTGTAGTCTTATAATTTTTTCTGTATGTGAAAAATCAGGAAATGAAAAGCAAACATCTCTTCTGAATTCCCTTTTTGTTCCCAGGCAGGCTTATGTGAGATAATTGCATGAAAATACAACCAGGATGCTACATAACACCTACAACAGCTTAGGAAGAAACCATTTCATTATATTTAGGTTTTTAAGTGTAACAGGCAAATTTCTGTGATCTACTGATTTAGTTATTTGACTAGGAAGACTGAGGTTCTCTTGTGGAAGAATCTGAGGAAGTGGAGCTGGAACAAAAAGAGTATTTCCCGACAATGCTCTTTGATGTTCACAGAAGACTGCCAGAAAGGTCCACTATCAGGAGAAACAGTGTCCCCAAGCTGAGTGGTAGGTCTATGTCTCCTGAGCATCTCCCCTAGTTGTCAAAATGCAAAGTTGAGACTTCCTTAACCTGAATTTCAGATAGCTTGCTTCACTCAGCAACTGAGACAGGTGAAGAAGATTCATTCTGCCTGTTCCTGTAGCCCAAATGAGACAAACAAGATCTTGTCAGGCAGCAGTAACACAGCTGAGATTTAATGTGGGTTTGAACCCTGCACCATGCACAGGTTTGCTTTTAGAGCTCAAGTGCCCTGTCACCTAGAGTCAGGGTCCTTAAACTTCACCTGTGGCAAGTGTGCATTAGCAGGTGACAATTGTGTCCTTTAGCTGGGGTTACAGACAGTTGCAGCTGACTTTAAAATGCTTAATTTTTTTCATTCAAAAATGTCTTGTAGAATATAAAAGCAGTTTATTCTTTATTAATGAACACATGGCAAATTAAGGAGTTCAGAATGGTTATTT
The DNA here is from genome assembly GCF_001522545.3 of Parus major. Classification (NCBI taxonomy): domain Eukaryota; kingdom Metazoa; phylum Chordata; class Aves; order Passeriformes; family Paridae; genus Parus; species Parus major. The sequence goes on from NC_031771.1 coordinate 31,351,791, forward strand.
TTTAATGAAAAATACGCTTGAGTGCACTGCTGTTATACAACTGACATCATGAAGAAGAGCAGGACTTTCAAAAGCATCTTTGGAAGTGACTCTGTTAAGAACACGTGATGCTTTTAATCCATTAGCTTCTGACTTCTGATGTCAATTCCTGACTGCTTGAAGCTAGTGGTAGAAACTCCAGTTATTATAGACAGGCCACAGTCTCATTCCTGATGTATGTTACAATAAAAATACAAACATTTAGTATTTACATGCTTTATTTTTTGGCTTTCTCTCCTTGTGTCATCACTAAGCTTAAAGAAATGATTACACAGTTGATGTGGATTTGAAACTCTCTGTTTCAAGAATATCATCTCTCATGAATCTAACATGTTGCCCACAGCAAAGAACTCACTACCAATATGAATTACATACATTCAAGAGAATGACCTCAGAACTGGAAAAGATATTAAAAAGTTGAAAATGTATTGAAAAATACATTGACTTAGTGACAAATATAATTCACCATAAATAATGCTTTTTCAAAAGTCAAAAATGCCAGTGCCATGTTGTTGCACTAAAGTATGCAAGGAGAGTGCCTGAGGCACAGCCGTTTCAGAACTCTGGAAGACACATTTGGAGATACACCTTCCATACTGCTTTATTGAATATCACTGTATGCTCTTCCAGTCCATGGTAATGGCTATGATACCTCCCACAAACATGATAGAAAAAAAAAAAATGAACTACTACTCTGCTACTAGGAAAAACATCACTAAGAAGCATTTATGGGTTTTCATATCTAGTTCATACAAATTTAAAGACCAAAGTTTGTATTCAGTATAAGCAAGGGGATAATTTGGCCAAAAGCTGTAAAACCTCATATACAAATAATAAAAGTGTGACTATCAATATGAAGTATTTGTTGTGTTTCTGGAACATGGAGAATGTTCTATCAGCTCAACAGAAAATAATAATCAGAGAGGGATCAGAAAGTTGCATGGGAAAATAATATTGTGGAGAAAGAACCTACATTTAACCGACTTTTGGAAAATAGTCTGCAGATTTACTTTAAATGTATAATGATTTTTAATATAATGATATTTTTTAAAATACAAGCATGATAAAGGGTTCACACATATTCAGGTCAATAAATCAGGTCTTCCTTTCATTGAACGGTAAACACCTGTACTTTCACCAATGAGTCTCTATGTTCAGACCAGCCACCAGACCTTGCCTTCTTGGCCTGTGTGGCAATTCAGGAATGCAAGCTCAAAGTCTTAAGCCAACAAAGTCAACAAACCTTCCAAAAAACAGAGTTTGAAGGTTGCAACAATCAGTCAGATAAAGTGCTGTAAAGACATGCATGCTCTGCTAGCATCATTGTACATCATTGTTGACATACAAGAGTCTAAGACAAAATATTTCTGTATATTTTGAGTTTCATAAAGTTAAACTAACAAAGACTTACAGAAGCAGGTGCTTGACAGGAAAGAAGACCAGACTACATTTTTCAGTTTCTGATCCACAGATTCTCTATCTGCAGCTGACAAACATCAGACATTCAGATATATAGGACGAGAGTTGGTTCCAAAACATATCCAGCATTCCACGCATCCATTTTATGGAGGTGTTAGGACCATGAGACCCTTGAAGTCATCTCTCCTCATTTTTTGCCCTTTCTCAGATCAAACATCAGCAGATTGACCATTTTTTTCAGAAAGGAAGTGTGCTGGTGTTTGGAAAGCATTAAGAAGATTCTTAGCCCATTTTGATAATGAGTAGAATTTTTCACCTGCACAGTCTAGTACTCCGGTGCTTGTTTTAGTACTGGGCCCAGACATAATGTTAATCAAAAAAATTGAGGTGATTACGAGCTTGGAGATAATAATCTAAGGCTTTATCTTTGAAAGGTAAAATGACAGACACATTTAAGCATAACTTGTTTTCAGTTGTTGTAAAGATCATGCTTTCCTGGGGAAGTACACAGACTGCAAAGTGAAAAAAAACTGAGTTTGATTTTACTTAATTAAAATATAAGAAAAAGATATTAATTGGAGTGGAAGTTATATTGTAATTATTTGGAGGATTTCAATTAAAATAGAGTGCTCACTTCTTGGAGTCTAATTCTTGTGTTTTTGTGTGCTCAATAAAGATGTCACATATTAAGCTAGAAATCCGGTGGGCAATTTACATTTTAATAGCTCAGAAGCAGGTTTCTGTGGAGTGCTGTAGAGGAGCACATCTCTCTTTTGGATTATCCAGGCATTTATTATGTGCACTAGTCATCCAAAATTTTTCATGATGTTACTTTTTCCAACAGAGTTTAAGCTTCAACAGATCCACAGAAGACAGCCATTCAAATAATATAAAAATTGAACATATAACTAATTAGATAAGGCCACTTGAAATACCTTTTTATCCATCTGATTTTCACAATCCTTTTCCCTTTAAAAGAATTGTATTATTACCATTCTGCAGTGATTCTATTGCAATAGAATGATTCATCTTTCAGACAAAAGTATATGTCTGAGAAATTACTAAAAATTTACCTTCTTTTTTAGCAACTAACTTTCACCATAGTTTCAGTACACCACTTAACCTTTTCTGTATGACCTTGAAAGAGAAAAAGTATTGACTAGCTTCACAAAGCCCTGTAGTTCAACACACCTCCAGAAAAGAGGTCCACTACCCCTTCCCAAAGTTACCCAAACCGCTGTGAAATGAGCGTGCACAGTAAGTAAAACCTGAACATTAAGGAGCTGTGCTTTAACCACAGCTCTGTTTTTCACTCTGCCAGGGTTACCAGTTAATACACCGTGATGGAAACAGAAATGCAGTCAGCAACTGCTCCTGTACCCATTTAAGCTCTCCTTGTTAACACACACCACTCTTTGGGCACCGAACACTAAACAGCTGCTTGTTCCTTTTCTAATGAAGTTGTCCACAAGTGTCTGAAAAGTGGTGTCCCTGAGAGTACAGCTTCAGTGGAAACAAGTGAATTGCCATGGATTTTTCAAATGTCATTGAGTTTGTCTTCCAAGGAACAGTATAGAATTACTGCAAAACCCCTGTCAGTGCTTTATATTTATGTTTGGTTGATACATTTCCCATTTCCTCAAACACTGGAAGCAATATATTCTTTATGTATTGTACTGTGTGTGCCTATCGCAAGATGAGGGCTATTTTAGCTGTTCAACAGCATTATGAACAATATTTTTAATAGGCTTTCAATAACCTTCTCAACGTACCATCAAGGAAATGAAAAAGACTATTGTATTTTTTTGAGAAAAACCCCAAAACTCAAGAGACTAAAGTTCAAGTCCTGAAGAAAGTAGATGTTTTAATTCAATGATACTCCTATACAATAAAAATATTGTACAGAATATTTCAATGGTTATTTTACTTTCATGTTCTTAAGTTACAATTCCCTTTTATTACGAAGTTGTTATTGCCAGAAATAAATTGAATTTACTTGCTCGGTATAGGAAATCTGTAGCCTTTTATGTTTTGAGGGAGACACTAATAGCTCCTGAAGCAAATAATAAATAATATTTGTATTATTGTAGATTATTGCTGGCATTTCTCAGTGGATAGATAGGTCTTACTATGCCAACTGTTTTAGAAAAAAATTACTAGTAGGAAGCAGTGGAAAGTTTATTGAAAATCAACAATGGTTTTGAAGAGAAAAAGAATAGATTCTTATAATATCCTACATATATAAAGTATATTGTTGGTTACCATCAAAATTAAATGCAGCTCAAATGTGAGAAAAGCAGTGTAACAAAAAAAATGGTGACAGTATCAGTATCAATTGAAAATGATATATGCACTAAGCAAGCAGAAGAGGTAACTCGTAGTTTGTGTCAGCACCGTGAAATATTGCTGGACCAGCAGTTTTCTTTTAAGAGATGTTTTACTTTGACCTTATTAGTTTGGCTTTTGCAAAGACATAGCTGTCAAATTTACAGCAAAAATGGAAAAAGTGTTGATCCTACTACTCAGTAGTGCAGGGACATCCTTTCTTATTTTTCCCATCAGCGCTATTTTATATCAAATTAATGATTTGGTATGATTTTCAGAACAACAAAAGAATTACCACAGGGGGTAAAATTGATACATTCATGTAACTTAGCATGAACACTTTCACTGGAACTAATACTTTTAATTCAATATTGAGCTAAAGAATACCATTTTCCTCATTCCAGTTGTCTTACAAGATTCCTGCAAGATACAGGTTAATTACCCTTCTTTTTTTTTTTTTTTTTAATGTAGGGTTTAGTGCTATTAGCAATAGTCATGATGCTTCTTCAAATTCTGTTTTTACCTGAAGTTACCCAAATGAAGGCTAACTCTTGTTGTTAACAGTAATTATGACGTGAATTATAATCCACAGAGGGATAGAAATTTCTAAATTCTGCACTTGAAAGGAGACTCAGAACTGACCCATAGGAACT